>NW_010313647.1:0-1114 GCF_000700745.2 Antrostomus carolinensis
GTAGTCAAGTTGGTAGCCACATCCACCTGCCAGTGGTCTTCAGGGATGGTCATGGCTCCCACCGAGGGGTCAGGTGGGGCAACTGGTGGCCACCCACTGGCACCCACCACCTCGTCCACCACATCTACAGGGAGAAGGTCCTATGATGACCTAACGAGGTGGCTAACGAGTGGGGGGGGGTAGTAGCCATGGCCCCAAACCCATTGGCCAATCCACTCCAAGAAACCACCTTCTCATTGGCCACCACGTCAACCAATCCGCTCAAGTGGTCAACCAAGTGGCCAACCAACTGGTCAACCAAGTGGTCAACCAAGTGGTCAACCAAGTGGCCAACCAACTGGTCAACCAAGTGGTCAACCAAGTGGTCAACCAAGTGGCCAACCAACTGGTCAACCAAGTGGTCAACCAAGTGGTCAACCAAGTGGCCAACCAACTGGTCAACCAAGTGGTCAACCAAGTGGTCAACCAAGTGGCCAACCAACTGGTCAACCAAGTGGTCAACCAAGTGGTCAACCAAGTGGCCAACCAACTGGTCAACCAAGTGGTCAACCAAGTGGTCAACCAAGTGGCCAACCAACTGGTCAACCAAGTGGTCAACCAAGTGGTCAACCAAGTGGCCAACCAACTGGTCAACCAAGTGGTCAACCAAGTGGTCAACCAAGTGGCCAACCAACTGGTCAACCAAGTGGTCAACCAAGTGGTCAACCAAGTGGCCAACCAACTGGTCAACCAAGTGGTCAACCAACTGGTCAACCAACTGGTCAACCAACTGGTCAACCAACCTGGCTTTCAACTCACCAACCAGTCACATGATGACTCAAACATCTGACTAGTCATCTCCTCATCCAACTAACTAGTCAATGGTCAACCAACTAACCAGCCCATCGCCCTTGGACTGGTTAACCAGCTGATGATCCAGTCCAACCAGTCATCCCACCACCCAACTAGTTCAGGAGTCAACCAGGTCACTGACCAGTCTTGCAACCAGCCCTTAGAGTGGTCAACCAGCATCCAAGCAACCAAACAGCTCTTCATCCAACCAACCACCTCATCATCCAACCATTGACCTCATCACCCAACCAACCATCTCTTGATCCAACCAACCACCTCATCA
>NW_010313647.1:1538-3390 GCF_000700745.2 Antrostomus carolinensis
ACCAACCAATGATCCCATCACCCAACCAACCATCCCATCATCCAACCATTGACCCCATCACCCAACCAACCACCCCATCACCCAACCATTGACCCCATCACCCAACCAACCACCCCATCATCCAACCATTGACCCCATCACCCAACCAACCATCCCATCATCCAACCAATGATCCCATCACTCAACCAACCATCCCATCATCCAACCATTGACCCCATCAACCAACCATCCCATCACCCAACCAACCACCCCATCACCCAACCAACCACCCCATCATCCAACCATTGACCCCATCACCCAACCAACCATCCCATCATCCAACCAATGATCCCATCACTCAACCAACCATCCCATCATCCAACCATTGACCCCATCACCCAACCATCTCTTGATCCAACCAACCACCCCATCACCCAACTAATGACCCCATCATCCAACCATTGACCCCATCACCCAACCAACCATCCCATCATACAACCAATGATCCCATCACTCAACCAACCATCCCATCATCCAACCATTGACCCCATCACCCAACCAACCATCCCTTGATCCAACCAACCACCTCATCACCCAACCAACCACCTCACCACCCAACCGTTGAACCCAAGACCCAATCTATTGAAGGAGGACACCAAAGCTTAGATCCATCTGGAGGCCACCAGACATGGTAGGACTCACCTGAGAAGAAGGTGACCTCACTGAAGAGCATCCACTCCCCGGCGAAGAAGAAGTGACACTGGATGAAACGAGCTTGACGTCCACCCAAGGGCACAGTGACCGAGCGGGCGCTGGGGTCCTTGACGCCCCCAACCAAGCTGTGGGTGGTCATGGTGGGTTCCCAAGCGGTGGCCAAGCTCTTCTTGAAGCGACATTCCACCTCCTTGAAGATGTTGACCCCTCTCGTGTGCATGTTGTTACAGTGAACCTGGGGGAGATGATGGAGCTTGGTCACCATCCCATGATGCCCTTGGGCAACTGAGGTGGAGCTCAGCTAGAAAGGTCCTCATGGAGAAGCTCCAAACCTTAAGGTGGGTTGAGGAGATGGTTCTTCATGCCATGACCAACCAATCCCATAATTCCTAGGGTGGGTTCCTTGCCCAAACCACCATCACTCTCCATGGGTCACCCATTGGCCTCAATCCCATGATCTTCTGGTGCCCTCCATGACCCACCTCCTCTCCAATCCCTCACATGATGTCCTAGGTTGGTTAACCAGTCCAGGATCTCCTAGGAGATCCTATTTCCCACCCATCCACCATGTCCCCTTGGTCTTCTTCTCCTATCCCAACATGCTTTGGAGCACCTGCATGGTCTGGAAGGTCCGGAGACCTTCAAACTCGAACTCCAATTCCACGTGTGGTTGAGGTCCAGGAGGTCGACGCCATCCCACGTAGTCATAACCTGGCCAAAGACGTCGCTCACGGCTCCTCATGAAGTCATCCAAGCCCAGAACCCCGTCCGTCAGCTGGCCCAGCCCCCCAAACTGCAACCTGGTGGGACAAGGGGACACCTGGAGGTCTAGGTCCCACCATCCCATCCACCTGAGAACCTTCCATGGGGCAATCTTGGAGGTCAAGGTGTCTCTGGACACCTGGGTTCCTCCATCCATCTCCTCCATGGGTCAGTCTTGGGGGTCAAGGTGTCTCTGGACACCTGGGTTCCTCCATCCACCTCCTCCATGGGTCAATCTTGGGGGTCAAGGTGTCTCTGGACACCTGGGCTCCTCCATCCACCTCCTCCATGGGTCAATCTTGGGGGTCAAGGTGTCTCTGGACACCTGGGTTCCTCCATCTACGTCCTCCATGGGGCAATCTTGGGGGTCAAGGTATCTCTGGACACCTGGGTTCCT
>NW_010313648.1:0-1894 GCF_000700745.2 Antrostomus carolinensis
TCCGGGAGCGGCCGGCACTGGCAGCTGCTCCAGCGTAGCGCCGCTCCCGCTCCCCCTCCCCCAGGAATGTCCCTCTTCCTGTCACTCATCCCGGCCCGCAGCCCCTGCGCCCTTACATAACGCGCGGCGGCCGGACCGACCGGCTGCCCGTCCTGCCCAGCCCGGCTCTCCCACAGAGCAACTTCTGGCGCGGCGGGAGCCGGTCCCCCAGCCTTCGGCACAAGGAGAGGCAGGGGCCAGAGTCCTGACCTGCGTTTCACCGGAGATGTAGTCCCGCGGTGGGAGAGCGAGCGGCACGCTAGACCCCGGGAGCGCGGCAGGGTGCGGGCAGAGCCCATTCCCGGGGAGACGGCAAACTCCCAGAAGTCTGGGCTTACCTGCAACTAATTAAAGGAGCTGGCAAATGAATTATGGAGCATGACCTAAGTGATTTAAGAGGTGCCAATCCTGATCTCACGCTCAGAAGTAAATCCACTGAAGTTTACTAAATTACACCAGCGTACATTAGGTGTCAATAAGAGCAGAACCAAACCAAGAAGTTTTCTTCTTGTCTGATATGAATGTAAACTTTGTCATCTAATATTTCTCTCCCTCTCTCTCTCTCAAAGGTCTTGCCTCCCTTCAAGCACTCTCTATCCCTTTAAAAAACACAACAACCACCAGCAAAACCAAGACTGCTTCTCCATTCTTTGCATTTCTATAACCAGAAGAAACTCAACTAAATACAGTTAAAATACCAGCAAAAGAGAAGAGACTATAGAACCAATGCAATTTACAGCTTAATGAATAGAAGAATGGAAGTAATGCTGTTGGTGAGATACTCAGGTGTTAACAGAAGTAGAAATCGCAATCTTTCTGAACTAGTAGGCTGAACTTTAAAAGGCAAAGACAACCAAAATCTTTCTCAGCTGTTTGACAAAATAGAACTTTCTAATACTGGGGCAGAAGTGAAAGGGAAGAAGGACGAAGAACAGAAACAGAGAAATGGTTATTCACAGCAAAAAGGGGAGGAGAGCGCAATGCAGCAGTTTCCCATTCATTCAGGATTCACCAGAAGTTTGCAAGAAGTTAAACTTTCTAAGATATGTCTAGGGTCCCTCTTTCCAAAACATTGCCTACTCCAGCTACCAGGTCAACTTTGGTACTGTGCCAAGCTAATATCCCTGCGGGGGATCACCTCTTCCATTCAAGCAATCTAAGCCATTTGGTTACAGGTACTGCTTAGGAGAAATAAGCTTTCTGTCACAGCTGGAAAGTTGCCAAGATGCTGAGATCTATCCCAAAACAGTTCTGGGAAGCAATCTTTTAGAATGTTTCCATTATCATATTACATTATATTATTTAGTACAGTAGTAGACCAGGTGACATTGAATGTGACTTCGGACCCTCCTGTTCAGTACTCTCTCACTGTTCACAGGAAAAGCTAACCACAAACTGCCAAGTTTTCGTAAGCACACAGTTGATGTACACACTGCAAGGAAATGAACGGCTTAGCGTGCACCTGAACTGGTGACCCTGAACTAGCAACCTATGTTGCATCTCACTGTTATGAGGATTTCTGGTTTGATTTTTGTTATTGCCATGATATTCACTTAATTGCAAACATCAACCAAATTTTAGCATTTACCCTAGGATGGGCAATAGTCACTTGTGAGATAACAACTTTGCTTCACAGAGAAGAAAAAATAACCTAGGACTGTATCACACTGCAGAACTGGAGGCAGATTTGTGCTACTGAAAGAAGGCACTAAAACTCAGCCAAGCTTTAGAAAGCCCTGAGATATTCTAATGCAAACTGGTGACATTTTCAGAGAATTAAGAAAAACTGCTTGGGGTCATTTTTAGGAGTTTAATGAGTCCCTGTGGTCCTGTTTGGTTGGATATATAGGCCCAT
>NW_010313648.1:1918-9927 GCF_000700745.2 Antrostomus carolinensis
GGCAGGGAGCATATTGCAAAAATGGGATTAAGCCACACATGTGCTTCCCTCACTGCTTCTGTTATTCAGACTTTAGGCCTTTATCAGCTACCAGCAACAAACAGTGAGAACAGCCACAGATGACCTTGGATAGTTGATAGCCCTTTTCCCAGTCAGACCCCACTTTACTGGCTAGGAGAACCAGTCAACAGCACTGCCTCACTCAAAGGAATCTCCAGGACACCCAAGGACAGAGCTGCCATATCAGAGCAGTGAAAAGTCTCACACACAGTAACAAAAACAGCAGGCTTTGCTCATGTTTCCATATAGTTTTCCCACAGTGTGTTTCATGTAGAATCCCCACAACAGTTATATTACCATTTGAGCTGGAAAAAAGGCACAGAGCACTGAGCAGCATTTCACACTGTGTAACTTACTCATATATTCACTATTTGCAAGTAAGGGGACCACCACAAACTTATGTTAATAAAACTATTGTGCCACCCCATCATTACCTTCATTTTCACATACACACTAGTTCATTATCATTCATGATCATTTATGAACTAAATTTTTAGATCAATTTTTCTTCTGATTTTAGAGTCCCATAAGTCACTAATCAATAGTGTTACCATTGTTTTACACCCTGCAAGACCAACACATCTGAAACACAGTTATATATAAATTAAGTTCAAACTTCGGGATTTTTACATCCCTACTTAGCTACTAATAGTTTTATTCATTCTCACACAAAAAGTAACAAGGAGGCTACAAGAAAATATAAATTCTTTAGAAGTATTTGGCACAAAAAACCTAGGTGGGCATATCTTTAATGAGAGGTTTCCAACTGTGTGGCCAGACAACATTTAAATTCAAAAGAGGAAGGTAAGTTTTGACATAGAATAATAGAATCGTAAAATGGTTGGGGTTGGAAGGAACCTTGTAGATCATTTTGTTCCAGCCCCCCTGCCATGAGCAGGGACACCTTCCACTAGACCAGGTTGCTCAATGCCTCATCCAACCTGGCCTTGAGCACTTAACTAACATAAAACTATGGGGGTAAAATCTATAGCATTAACACTAGGCATGAGCATGCTGCCCCTATGGCGTTAGAGTGAGCAGGGCTTTAGAAAGCAGAATCCACCACCTCACCTCCAGGCCTTGACAGAACTGCAGCTGGTCTCTACCCAAGTAGAAGAAAACAATGTCATTTCTTCTCACTGTATTGGGAAGTGTCATGTCTCATCTTAGATCATACTGCTGCCTTCCTGATCCACCTTTATTTCAAACATTTTTACTATTTACATAATGCAAGTGCATTGATACTTTCTGTGAGGTGTCAAAAATATTCCTGCTCACCCTGCAAAGCCTTATTTTGACTGATGATCTTTCACTGTGAAAGACCCTGTATTTATTGTCTCATGATTTCCTTTTTATCTTGTTAAGTTTTAATGTAGAGTTGTTCTTTTCTGGAGGGAGGGAAGGTTATGTTCTTACTTATATATTCCTCAATTCCTGTGAATTGGAAAGTAAAACAAACTAGACACTGACATTGAAAGCCACAAATCTAATATTGCTATGGAGGGAAACACAAAAGACAAACAGTTGTTAGTCTATCAGAAGCCACGTGGTTTTTTCAGTTTTACTATTCCAAGATATTTCCAGTGACATGCAACTTTATTTTCTTCAAATACATTAATATCCAAAGGACAAGATTAATATAGATCTTAATATGACAGCATGCTCTGCGTGCTGTAATGTAGCTTGTTACAGCAAAACAGGGCCCCAATGCACAGATATCCTACAACAGATTTGAAGTTTTAAACCCTTCTTATTTATTTAAAGCTGTGCAGGCATATCTCATACACTGTTTCTTGTCAGCCCTCCTCCTCACTTTCTTTGATGTTTAACAATAGTTAGTTAGCTGAAAGAGGAGGGAAAGATATCACAGTCAATGTTACAGACTCAACACCAGCCCTCTACAGACACATCACCAAAAATTGTACACAGTCAGCATAACAAAGATAACTATGGAGCTATACACAGTAAAAATTGGCGTCAACGATTCATTCTTTGCAACTTTGGGAATTGCATTCTTAAAAGGTGACCTCAGTTGGGTTTTATTATTATTATTATTTTTAAACAAAATTTCTCCTCTATAGCTGTAGCAACAATTTTTTGATGCCTTTAGGCATCTTGATTTCAGGCCTGATTCTCACTTCCCAAAGTTTTAATTTTGTATTCACTATTCAGTTTTCTATCCCATTACACCTTAACATTAAATCTATGCTGGGGTCTGGACTCAAGCCCCTTTATTTTTTTAATGGGAATGTTCTGATAAAATAAATATATTTCAACATTAAAGAGGAGTCTCTACTATTAATAAGTACATTGAGACCTTGATCTGAAGTTTTCAAAAGTCTAGGGAACCAGAAGTTGTTTAAAGTTCCAGATTTTGGTTTAAGTCTGTCCCCAATCAAACTGCTGAAAAATCAGTTTAGTGTGGTTGCTAGAAAAATCTTTATGTTCTTATGGATTGTTCTTAAATTTTCCCAACACTAGAAAATAACATTATGAACAAAATGCCTCAAAAGGAGAATGAAAATCTTTATGTAGCCCCTGTAGTACCGTGGTAATAGTAGGAAAAGGAATCCAATGATGCAGAAAGACACATGCTCTGAAAAACACACACACAGCCACTGTGGTTGTCTGCTCCAGTAGGGGAGTCATTGCTACAATTTAGATGGGACAGAACTGAGTTCTCATCACAAAGCACAAGATTTACATGTCCAGTCACAGGTCTGCCTGCCTTATTTCTTAAGCGAGTAACTAGCTGGAGAAAAAAGAAAAGAAAAAAGTGAACTCTTTAGGACTTATTTTCACTCTTCTCTGCATTAAAGGTAGGGAAAAGTATTTCTACATCTACATCCATCAAGTGGTACCCTGATTCATCTCAGATAATGCTCTGTCTCCACCTATTCCTAGTGCAGGGCTGAAAGGGAGTTTCTAAGGTGCCTTGAATCTTGGAGGGAGCAGATTGTATAGATTAGGGCATAATTACATGGAAAGATTTAACCCTTCAAAAAAGGTCCTCATCACCACTGTGGATGGAGTCTGGGGTTTCTGCCTACCTACGCTTTTAACCACCTTTAAACACAGATTTCAAATGTGGCCTAAGAGTGCTTCAACGTGACTTGCTCTTGCCCACGAGTAGAAAACAGAATGTAAGACCTTGCTAATCAATCTTAGCTCTAATAAGCACAAAGCACATACTGTAATGATGATTCTAAGACAGGTTTAACATTTGGATTGAGCATAACAAATAGCACTCTACCCGAGAAAATTAACAACTGAGAAAAACTGCCACATTCATCCAATGAGAGTGTTAACTTTGAATTTTGCTGTTGATTTGAACAGCTTCACCTTTCCTTCATTAATGATGAGACCACTTCAAAGAAAGGAATGAGTATTTCGCTGTGACTATCTGCTGACTCCACTATGGAGAATTTTTTTTTTTAATAGAGCAGGCAGAAATGAGCTGCCCAGACACAGCTTGAGAGTAACGACCTGGTTTTTTTCAGTAGTCAAGCTTCCTTGTTTATAAATTGTATTTTGGTCTTTACAAGGCCAAGGGAACAAATAATATCATAAGTAGGCTACTTTTGTAGCACATACAGGAGTTACACAGCTTACAACAAAACCAGTCTTTTTTTTTTTAACTACACTGAAAATTAGATTTAGCCAGAAAATGTCTCATCTGCTAACTTTTTTTAGTTTAATAATATTTGTGAAAATTTTTTTCAATATTTTTTTATTATTTTAATAATACCTTCAATGGTTTCACTGCCTCTTCCATACAAATACAAAAGAATTACAGTATTGGAGCTTTTTTTTTTCTTTCCTTCTGTTTTGTCCCATTATTTTCAAAACAATCTGTAACTTAAAATGTCCTCCACTTTGTAAAAGGTCAGAGTAAGAAAAATAAAACTTGATGGGGTGGTTGAGGTGGAAAGGAAAACATCCACATAAACAGCATTTTGGAATTAGTGGGGGGATAAGAAGGCACTAGCTCATTTTGTTGCATTGAGTGGCCAAACACCAGAGGAAAATGCAAGTAAGAAGGAAATAAGACTCCTTTTGTTTTGCTATGCTTTAAATCCTGCTAAATAGAAACAGCTTTAAAAGTGTCATAAAATTGTTTTTCCATTTCCCATCCAACTTTACCTTGGTAGAGGAGGGAAACAACAGAAAGGTACGGGCTGACCTGCCTAAAATACCAGTTTAGGTCAAGCCTAACTTTAGAAGTTGATGACTGCAAATTTCAGTGGACACATATGGTACTGGTATAATACAAAACTGACCCTGAGAATCTATTAGAGTAAGTTATTGCAATCAATGTCACAGTGGAGCCAGCCTTGATTTACTTACTCCCAAATCTCCCTAACAACTTGTGCCTGTGAAGGTAACCTGATAAAAATTTCCCCAATCCAAACAGGCTTTCAGGCCAGACTTCTCCCCTTCAGAATGATTTCACTGACAGTTTTTAACAGAGATGGCCACACTGGTAAATACCCGTTACATAGAAACAGCGCTGCCATTGGCAGTGCGTTATTTGTTGGCATTTTCTTGTTTGTTTTTTTTAAACAAGGGTGGAGCAGCTTTGCTGTCCTTCTAACACCTCCATCTAATGTAAAAGCCACCTCTCCATGAGGAAGCTCTGCCATACAACTCTTGCCCAGCCATTCTGCTCATACATTGAAGCCCTTGTGTCAAGTCTTCTGCAAAACCTCAGGCTTTGGCTTGAGTTGACAGGCCTTTGCTGACACTGTTACTCTGTGCTGTCTCAACAGAAAGCAGCTAAGAAGAACTTGTCAAAGTTTATTATGAAATTCCAAGCAAAGAAAAAGGCTGAATCAAGGCCCATATTTTTGCTACCACTGATGCACTGAAGGCTATTTCTAAGATTATCCTCTAGAGTTACTGTGCCATTCCAAGAAAAACTGACATTCCAAGAAAAACTGCCTAGTGCAGGATTTACCAGGCATATACATAGTGCCAGATTCTCATCTTCCATAGGTATTACTAATACGGGCCTACTGACTTTAGCAGTACTACTGCTACTATTAACCACAAGAATAGGCTTATACAGGCATCTTTCCAAACCCCACAGTTAACGGCTGTTACCAGTGAGCTTAAGTAGGCTATAGAGGCTCAAGCCTCCTAACTGGTATGCCCATGAATCATACACCCTTTCCCCAACATTGCTTCAAGTAACACTCATATATACTATATATTTAACCCATCTTCAGATCTCAGACCAGCAGTACAGAAAGGATTGCTACCCAAGAGCTTAGAGCAGAATACAAGTCTAAATACAACACTGTCACATAAAGCTTATGCTCTGCATCATGCCAACTGTGCCACATGCAGAAAAACCAAATTCCTTACCTCACTATTCCTTCCAGCGCCTGCTTGCAATAGGGTTTTTGTTTGTTTGTTTTAAAGGTCAATAGCCAGCTAGGAGCATGCCAGCCTGTACCTCTGAAAAAAGAAGGCACAGGCATCGTCAACATCAGAAAAATTCCCACGAAACATACCCAAGGAAACCTAGCAGCATTTAGAATGTTTTGACACCTGTCATGCTCAGGAATGATTAAGCGCTACAGTTTTTAAACTGAGCAAAACTTTGTAAAACTAGGTGTAAGATCAGTCACCTACTAAGGACAGTGTCTTATATGTGTTGAATTCTGCACTGACTTGAAAAACCCAAAAGCAAAAGGTTTCCCCACCTACACATAGCAGAATGCTCCCTCCCATCTGGTGTCTATGGCTAAAGTCCTTATGAAATATGATTTAAAGGCATTAGAACAACTTTAATAGAATAAAATCATCTACAAAGAACAATATTGCAGCTGTTGCTGCAATGCTCCAGCTTACACAAAGTAGAATAGCTTACCAAATTATTTCCTTAAGGTAGAGTCTCCCTGCCTGGCTCCTGCAAGCATCAGCATCTCACTACAAAACACAAGCAGTGGGAATCCAGCTTTCGGGAACCCTGTGCCGGCAATGGCCACAAAATAAAGCCTTACAATTGATCCTTACCCAGCTTACAACTCCTCAGAAATCGTATGAGCACACATAACTGACCAGTGTTCTTTTCCACTCCCCTTTGGCCCTGCAACAGCTTCCTACTCTTTTCTAGCCATTGGATAGTTCTTCTCCAAGTTCTTTTTAATAGAACCTTCTCTATCCCCACACAGTAATAATTTCTCCCAGCAATCACGACCATCTGCTCTCGTCCTTCTTCTAGACATAGATATTGGCAAATCCACTTAGGGGGAAGGGGAAGGATAGCACAGAATGATCTGAAATGTGCTTGCATTTGCTGTGGGTGAGAGGTGGTTATTGCTTAAAATCACTCTTGTATCAGACAAGAAATGGATTCCCTTACTCTATTTATATACTTGGAATAATTCACTAGCTAACACTTTTCCCAGCTAAATAAATGCCCACCTCCTGAAATGGATTCAAACTTCTGGAGCATGGAGGTTACACAACAAGGGTCAGTATGCAAAGCCTAGTGCCAGAGACGTGCAGCTGTTTCCCTCACTCACACTCTCCTGATTATTGACTACGAGAATCCCACATGTATTCCAGATACAAACATAAGCATGTTATATTCCAAAGCTGGGCACTATTCCAAACTGGAGTGCTGAGGACATCCAAGTCTGGCCTACTTGTTAGTACAGCATCATGAATGTTGAGACAAAAGGCATTCGTTTTGCAGTTACTGCCTATTTAATTATTTCCCCCCTCAAATATATACTCTAACCCAACAGCAAAGCTTCGTTTACAGGCCATATTCTTATACAAATATCCCAATACCTCAGCTTAAAGGCTTATGGAAGCCCTGCACTGTTTTCAAAAATCATATCAAGAAAAGCAGGTCCTAGATCAGTAAGACACTAAAACAGTTGTCTATCCATAACCATTCATTTGCTAAAGGCAAGCTATACTATTAAATACCTTGTGGAAACAAGACTAGGAAGAGAAGTAACTCAGGTATCAGACAGGACTGGAAAATAATTTAGGAAGCAGTGGCTGCTCAGAGTTGGATGTTGTAAAGAAAGGATCTAGAATCAGAGTAGGATTATATAGCTAATGCAAAGTCACTAAGGGCTAAGAGCCCATAACTATAGGACACCTTGAAATAGCAGACTAGAGTACTTTTGAGTGCTGCAATATGGCTGTGTAAACCTAGATTCACATAGCCTAAACTCCATATGTGTCCCTGTGTCTAGTGTTTCCTATTAGGTAACTCCAGGAGATACTGGATTCAGGGGCCTAGCTTTAGTCTCTTTAAGGCTGAATATTTGGGCTATAGACATTAAAAACAAACAGAAAAATCCCTGCCAGTCAGATTCTGTTCCTATTTGTAATACACAGTTCTAACCTAAAGGCCTGGTTCTGCCAAAGTTGGCTTCAACAGGAAGAAGGGTTGTCCCACATTGTCACAATCAAATCTAATTTATACTGCCAGTAAGATTTATTCTGCGTTTATAGTGGTGTGAACTAAAACAGAACATCATCTATGTTATATATAAGTTTTAAAACACATGCATGCAGCCATTTAAGTCTTCCGTGCCAATGTTCATACACTGTTTTCATAAAGTCAACCCAGCACAGAAATTGGTACTACCTAAAGTCAGGGTTAAGAGTTAAAAGTCCGGTCCTGAAAAGAATTAGCATTTCTTTATAACCATAAGGGCAGAATTCGGCTTATATACAGTATTTCTTAATTTATTTTTTTTTTAAAGAAACTCTGAAAGAAATCTGCGACACGCACACAATTCTGCTGTCCTACAACACAGCAATTGCTTAATTTCTCTGCTCACTCCCTCGATGCGACACAAGCGGGTGTGTCAAAATGAAAACTCGATGTGGGCGCCGTGCAGTGACTGCCTCTGGGCGGGCATGGTTTCAGGTCACGGGCAATCCTCTACGGCACATCCTCCCTCCCTCCTTCCCTC
>NW_010313649.1:0-4594 GCF_000700745.2 Antrostomus carolinensis
ATAAATAAGAATGAATAAAATAAAATAAATAAACAAAAATTAAAATAGATAAAGGTTTTGTGGCAAAAAAAATAAAAGAAATAAAATGGAAAGATGTTGCAGATTAAATATGTCAGGGAAGCAAAGGCAGAACCTGCATCAACTCCAGCATTTCTGATGGAAAACTCACTCCCCCTTCCCAGGGCATGAAGTTTTTAACCAGCAGGTGAGCACCGAGGCAGAGTCCCTACCCTGGTGATGAAGGCTGCTGCTGCTGCTGCTGCTGCTGCTGGGAGGACATCAGTTCAGAAAGGCTCGAGCAGTGTTAATTCCTCACGCTGCCACCAGTGTTCCTGTCCCCAGGGCCAGTGGTGGCCACCAGGTCACAGGGCTGACTGGCTGTTCCTTTACCCTGGGCGGCAAAGCAACCACTGCCACAAGAGCTGCCTGTGAAGGAAGAGGAACCCTGTCCTTCAGCTTGAATTAAAAGTCAGTCACCTCTCTCCCTTCCAAAAAACATTGTTTCATCCCCCAGCCCTTCACAAATCCATGGAGGTGCTGGAACCACTCTGTTCAAAGTAGAAGTGATACAGTTCTCCAGCCAGAGCTCTGAGCCTTCTGCAAAGCAAAGACCTTCATCTTATTTCCCAAATAAATCAGATACTTGGTTTGACAAGTAGCTTACGGTGAGTTCTAAATGCAGAAGCTGAACTTCAGACCAGGCAGTGGCCAGGCAGGGTTGGTAACTGCCCCTCACGCACGAAGCTCTGCGATACCCCAGCACCACAGGCCCCAAGGTCAGCACCTATTTTCCTCTCTGTCACCACTCTCCCTACCTGTGTGCTATACGGAGCTTCTCCAGGTAGTAAATCAAATGCCAGGACTGAGAGTGTGAGCAAAGGCAGGAACTGATGTGATCAGCCTCTCCTGTGAGGTGACCCACTGTCACCCAGCTCCCTCCACTCCTTACCCAGCTTCTGCTGCTCAACAGGGTGATGAGTGACCGATGGGGGCTTCAGGGCAGGATTATCCCCTCAGGGCTGGAGCCCCTCAGTCCTGAGCCAGGAGGTGCCTTCAGCTGCTTGTCCACAGCTCTTCCCTCAGGCACCAGCACAGTGAACTCTCCTAAAAACAACTGTGTCAAATCCCAGCATTGCCTGGACTGGAAAAGCCCTTTAAGATCATGGAGTCCAACCATGAACCCAACACTGACAAGTCCCCTATGACTAACCCATGTCCCTCAGCACTATGTCTACACGACTCTTCAATCCCTCCAGGGATGGGGACTCCACCACTGCCCTGGGCAACCCCTTCCAATGCCTCAGAACCCTTTCAGCAAAGAAATTCTTCCTCACATCCCATCTCAACTGCCCTTGGTGCAACTTGAAGCCGTTTCCTCTCATCCTGAATCACACTCCGACATCACTGATGAATCACACCTTTTCCCTCTCTACTGAGCTAACAGTGGGTAACCCCTTCCTTCCTTCCCCTTTTAAAAGACCACCTTGAATTCTATGAGCTGCACTGAAACATGAAGAAACTTGGGTTGGCTGAATAAATACTTTTCTTTCTGATTAAGAGTTTCTGCAGCAAACCTTGCAACGACTTTTTTTATTGCTATTTTGCAGCAGTGCTCCATGCTCACAGCGTCACAGAGGATGTCTAAGCCAGCACTTACAAGACCAAGATCATCAAGTTACAATAATCCTGTTAGTCATTTCCCAGCACTGCTCTCCTCAGCCGTGCAGACAATGTTTTTAAGGAAGCAACAAAGAGAGCAAAATAACTAAAAAACCACCCTTGGAGCAGAAAGAAGAGCTGGTGAGTGGAAGCAGAGCAAAGGGGTCCCAAGCACAAACAAACATCACTGAACCTCCTGCAGGTTTTTGACAGACAAGCCCCTGGGCTGCTAAGAACGTGTGTGACATGATACAGGCTGGAATGATGTGAGGTCACATCCTCTGTGTGACAGAGAAAGTCACCACCCTCCTGCATCCTCCTTCCTCAAAGGTAAGGGGAGGGTTCAAGGTCAGCCCGTCCCTCACTACTCACAGCCACTAGCGTAAGTGGAGTCACACGACACACCTCCGTGTTCCGGACAACTTCTACCTGCAAAGGAACATACTTCTGCTAAATCCATACTTGCACTATACTGATTACATACCCCTCATACATTTCTCTCACTAGAACAGCTCTAAAACCAACCTGAGAAGAAAAAGGCCACTAATGATGAGCTGCAAACTGCACTAGAGATGGATCTGTGCTTCAGAACTCCCAGTTAGCGGCACCGCGCCGCTGCGCCAGGATCTGGAGCAGTCTCAGTCCCAGGCTGGGAAACTCCAAACTCCAACGCTCTGATCTCCACAACGTGGAAATTGTGTGTGATGTGTGTGTGGGGAGGGACTTCTTATGAGGGCAGGGAGTGACAGAACAAAGGGAAATGGCTTTAAACTGGAAGAGGGGAGGTTTAGATGAGATATGAGGAAGAAATTCTTGTCTGTGAGGGTGGTGAGACAGTGTCCCAGGTTGGCCAGAGAAGCTGTGGCTGCTCCTCCCTGGAAGTTGGATGAGGCTTTGAGCAACCTGGTCTAGTGGAAGGTGTCCCTGCTGCTGGCAGGGGGGTTGGGACTGGATGAGCTTTAAGGTCCCTCCCAACCCAAACCAGTCTGGGATTCCATGACAGATTTAGCATTAGCCCTGAGCTGAACTACCTGAGCACTTGTTAGTCAAACTTACAGCCATGAGAAGATACCGGCAGTGCAATTCTCCTTAAACAATCCAAAAATCGATCAGCAAAGCAAGCTTCTTCCCAAAATTTATTAATTTGAACACCCTACGGTGGGTAAACATGACATCTTCCAGAGTGTACAGTTAACTCCAAAAGTCTGGATGTAGGAAGTGTTATGGTACATCCCAGAGAGCTCACAGCCAGCTGAGCGACGAGGCTGCCCACTGTTTCACGTCTGTCGGGCAGTTTGGATACGCCTGCAACGCATCCATGATCTGATTATTGTCCAAAAGCAGTTTCATCAAGAGGTACTCTCTCTGAGTACGTACAGATGGTCTTTCTATTGGTTTTACTAACTCCAGTTGTAGTAAATGTTCAAATGCCTGAAAATAAAAGGAAAAAAAATATATTAGGAAAAGGAAGATGACGTCATTCCGGGCTGTACTGCTCAGTTTGAATGACCCACGAGACGCTGGTTGGAACAGAAAGCTGTGATGTGTGATCTCAACAGACAGGCATGAAATGCCAGCTCGATTTTACCTTCCCTTTTCTTCTTCAAGAAAGGGTCTGACAGCAGGATCACGCCCTACACCCAGCCCCCCAGCAGAGCCTGGCCCAGCAATGGTGATGGAGTGACAGCCCAACAGCCCCGAAGGCCACGGAGCAGCAGCTCTGTCCCCAAAACACTGGCTTTCAGTTTGTGTTTCAGCCCGTAGCTGGTTGAGGCAAAACCAGCCCCATCAGGCCACAAATTGACACCGTGTCCCAGTCACACCTACCGGGACTTGGACTAAGCCAAGCAGGTTATGGATGTGGTCAGTGATTTACATTTTGGAGACATCACCTCTAACCAGCAGAAGTGACTGAGCAAGCTGAGGATCCTACACACATCCACAAACCTCTCCTTTGGAGGCCATTTCTGATACAGTGGTTCTTGCTGAACCCCAGTCCTACATCAAGTTAAGATCACTGGAAAGAGTCCTCACCCTGGTACTAAACTCTTCCAAGCATAACTATTTCCCAGCTCAGTGCAACCTTGAGCTCTCCAGCCCAACAAAGGTGGGAGAGTGCCCAAACCCCCTGCCCTGGGTGCCTGCTCCACGAGCTGGAGGTTCTCACCACCCTGAAGGTCCCAGGGCTACACGTGACTACTGAAATCTGTGCACTAGGAAATAACAAAACAAAACACCAACATCTAAATACTTCACAATTAAAAAAAACCCCAAACCATTACATTTCAGGCTTACCTTCATGACAACTGGCTTTTCAAAGTTGTACATACAATGTGCCTTCCTTTGTACAAACTTCTGGAATTCTGTATCAATAATCAAGGGGGGGAAAAAGTTACCCACAGGGAAGCGAATGATTTAGTGTATGTAAAAACTCATGCATTTCCCTCACCGTTGTAAACCATCTGGAAGTTAAATGGTTCTCCTTCATAAACGTCATTTAAGTGTTTCATAGCTATAATTAGGCAGATTTCCAGGACAGACAAACCTAGAGGGAAAGATGAGAGCTCTAAATATTTCTCTACAGGATATCAGAAAAGTAAGCATATCCACATACTATTTTTACTCCTCTATTTTTACACGCTGTTTGCCTCACCTACTTGTGTGACATGTCTTCATATGTTAAAAAATTCCACAATTGGAGAGACTAGATATCAGAACATTTGTTTTCCAGATATTTGAAACAAGAACGTAAAGAAACTGGCTGCTTCCTTCAAAAAGCAAGACATTTAAGTATAAAGAAAAACCATCATTGCAGATTGGGTGGCATGACAGAATTTATAGCAGCATCAAGGCAATCTCTGTGCTGCTGTACAGCACGTCATGAAATGGCCTCAAGCTGTGCTTATGGCCTCCAGTTGTGGCCAGGGCAGTTGAG
>NW_010313650.1:0-19111 GCF_000700745.2 Antrostomus carolinensis
TTTTAAACCATGTGCATGGTTTTACAGACTTTACAGACTTAAGCTTTTTGTAAAATGTAGCCCAAAGGTTGATGTGAAGCTTGCACCGAGTTGTAAATGCAGATGTTTCATTGTTACTGACCAGTGACAAACAAATCCTCCTTTGAGGTAAACCAACAAGTGAATATGTAAAACAAGATTAAAATAAAGATTTAAAACAAGACTAAAATCAAGATTTCAAACAAGATGTGCTGATTAAAGCCATGCCTGAAATCTGGCAATGTAAATACATCCACCCTGGCCATAGAGACCCTCAGTTCTCCCCATGAGCCCAAAGACAGTCTCCTCCTCAGGTAAGAAACAAGGAACACTGCAGGGCAGCACAAGGGACGCTGGCCACCTCTCCACGTTGTACCTGTATTAGGAAAAGAGGACTTCAATCTCCAAGGCTGCCATTCCAACACCTTCACTAGCACTAAATTCACAGGAAACCTAAGGACCTAAGAGACAGAACACGGAAACTTTAGCAGAATTTCTAAGGCATTTTGCTGCATTCAGCTCTGCTCAGGAAAAACTGGATCGAAATAGAAAAAGCGTTTTCAGAGTTTGTCAAGAGATATTTTTCAAGCACTTAAAAGGAGATAATTTATTACCTCCCCGAAATAAAGGCAGCCATAGGCTTCAAGAGAATTCTGGATCAGGATATCCTCCACTGTGGAGGAATGCACATCTGGATGGGAGCATGGAGCTTGTCTCACTTCTAAAAATACACGAATCATTGATCATTACTGGGATGTTTATACTTTACATAAAACACATAAGCCATTTTATGGTTTGTCATACATTTTCCTCCCTGCTGAAATCTCTGCAGATCCCTTCAATAAAACCCAAGTTTACCCCCAAATCCAGAGCACCACTACAGAAGCCGTCAGCACTACATGCGCAGAGCTGCTGATCAGCCAAAAGCCTCTACTAGAGGAAGCCAAGAGCTTCTCCAGCCTCAATCTTCCTTAACCCATAGAACAAAAAGAATTCTCTGGCCATGGGAAGCCTGCCATACCCCACAGCTCACCTGTACCCAATTCACACCTTAGATCTTAACACAGAGAGAAAATTTTTCGTAGTTTTATGGGATGCAGCATTGATTGGAATGGTTTAAACATGCTGATTTAGATGAAAAGGTTTTGAAATCTGTAGGGATGCACCACCAGGATATGAGAAAGTCTCCACATATGACATTTTGGCCATTCTTTCTACAGCTAGCCAGAGGCTAACGTGTACCTGGCAGGAAACACACAGCCAGGGCTTCAGGCAGTTAATTTCCCTGACAGCCATCTCACAACAGCCTGTGTTGAGGTGGTCAGTTATCCCAAAAGGAGCTTTGGGTGGGCCTCAGCGCTATGTAAATGTCAGACTGAACTTTACTTTGGTGGCCCAGCTGCTCCTGTTACAGGGAACACAGAAATCCAGTGAGTTAGGTGATCTGGAAAAAAACAGGTAGTGTTTCAAGGGAAGGGTGGTTGTTTTTTTAATTTTATAGAACATCGTGTTGACAAAGCACACAGCTGTAATTTTCCCCTCCTTTGTTGCACACAGAATGGTTTCCCCACACAAACCAAAAAGGGAACAAGAAAGGATATTGGCTATGCAGGAGAGGGAAGTGAAAGTCATATTCAAAGCTATCAGAATATATAAAACAGAGAGAGAAGAGATTTCCCTCTCCACCATTTGTGGCAGCACTGCCCTCAGGGGTGATTAATGAGAGGTGTTTGACAGGCTCATCACCCCAGAGCTCCTGTGCCCCTCCACACACCCACCAGCCCAGGACTTACACTGCCATGCCACCAACAAACTCCTCCGTAGCCTGGCAGTAGATTGTGATGGCAACACGGGCATCTGCGTCAAACGTGAACTCCAGGCTGTACAGGACCTTCTGCTTCCCATTCTCCTCAGTAGGACTGTCAACGTCATCTTTATACCTGAAAGACAATGCCAGGGGATTAGAACATATATTTATGAGATATCATCAAAGATAACTCTGGAAATCAGGACAAGAGTAGTCCAATCTAGGTGTTCTGGGTGGTCAAGGCACCACCGGGTTCCACCCGGGGCTTCCCAGGAGATTTCCATTCTTTCCTATGAAGAAGGTTCTTCCAAGATTTGACTGAAGTTATTAAAGTGAATGATGTAACAATGGTGTTGAGGGATCTCACCAAGCCTTACAGTGCCAGGACACAGAATGAGAGAAGAAAGTGAACTCTTGAATGTCAAACCCTTAGGAGAAGAAACATTCTCCTTCCTTTTAAAGCTCCACATTAGGCTCAGTATTTGGGCTAAAGAAATCCTGCATGAACCTGAGAAGTCTAAAGCCTAATTATTTTAATTCTGCAAATGACATGGTGCCTGACAGGCAAAACCCAAGGTTACAAAGAACTCCTGAAGCTCAACAAAAGGTACCTCCAGTATCACACAGAAGATGATATTCAGATCAGAAAGCACCCAAATACAGGAACTTCAAATACTTTTAAAATTACAAATCATCAACTTTTGATGCTGCTAATGACTGAAGCTTGCACACATTTATTGTATGAACAAAAATTAACATATTCAACAGCACAACAGATGCATGATAACCGATACAATAAGTTTAGAAGTTACTTCAATTAACATAAAGGTGAGTCATAACTCAGCCTATGGGCTACAGTCCAGCTGCATCCCACTGTGTGATCACCACTGCCCAGTATTACTCCTTCTCCCTACTGCTGGAAAAGGCAGGTGACAAATGTGGTGCAGAAGGTGGTCTGAAGCAAGCACCAGGGCAGCAAGCTGCGATCACGGACAAGCAGTGACTTACGACGTGGCAGGAGTGGCCAGGGGAGACCAGCAGATCCTGGAACAAGCAGCCAACACAACACACCATGAGAGGATCACTGCTGCCTTGAAGCACAAAGTGACAGACAGAACGGACGTGATTCACTGGCAGGGCAGAAGTAGAGTCTCATACATAGATTCAAACCCCACTGTAATCCCACGACTGTAGGTACCACCGTGGTCCACGCACCGTGGAGGAATGGTGCACGCAGCAGGTTGCCTTTCAGAGCTGTACAACACTACTTGACTTGCTCCCCAGCTCCAGCCTCACTTGTTTATCAGTATTACCTTAGTTGTCACGATGCCTGAGTCAAAGCCAAGCAGCTAAAGTACTCAGGAAAAGCTTGGCACCGTCTCCAACTTCGCGGTATCAGTCGGCCTCTCCCTTCATTAAACAGCCTCCATGAACGCGCCGCGCTCTTGAAAATACTCAGAAATGGGCTAGGCATACCTCCATAATTCAGTCTAAAAATTGTCAAGGGAATCCTTATTTACTGAGTTCATTGAGATGTAATAGCTGCTGCCTAATTAAGAGGGTTCCAGCATGAGTTTTACTCAACACCACACTGAACAAGAATGAAATGTTCAGCTTCAGCTACCATACACTTGTCACTTCTTCCAGAAGAAGTAGGGTGGGGAGAACCAATACCCCTTCTAGATGAAGGCTACTCCACAGACCAACACTCACTGCAGACATAGGTGGGTATTAAAATGTAAAGAGTGGGATAATCAAATACCTAACACACATCCTTGTACTGATGTAACCCTAGTGAATCACTATAGTGTACACTTGCATTCCTGTCGGAAGGACTTGGAGATCTCCAAACAAGACTTTGGCCAGAGGTTCACCTAGGTCAGAACAGCAAATCAAGCTAGAATACACCCAACATGCTAGTATAAAAAAGACAAATCCCAAGAACTGTCAGTCTGAACACCTGCAGCAGCCTGGATACAACACAGAAGAGAGAGATTTATGGTATTTTCACACAAGCAAGTTGCATTCACATAATAAAATCACAGCACTTGAAGGCTATAAACAAGAAACACTCCAGTCAGCAGGGCAGGTGTGCCTAGAAAACACGGGGGGAGCCTCACCATTTTGTGCTGGACTGAGCCGAGAAGACAAAAGGCAACAATACGCTCACAAGTGTTGGGTGTCCAGAGAAAGCAGCAGCATAAGCTTCTGTAAACCATCTCCTGCTGTGCTGCCCTCCATGGATCCAAGGTCATCAGCAGCAAAGGACAAGGTGAGCACAATCTCCAGGCTTCTTCCAGAAGAAGTAGGGAGGGGAGAACCAATACCCCTTCTAGATGAAGGCTGCTCCACAGACCAACACTCACTGCAGCCATTGGTGGGTATTAAAATAGAGCTGCCTGGCACATGCATGAGTTATAGACCAACACCACCACAGGTCTAGACACCCAGAACAGCCCCAAGTAACACAATGGGAGAGCTCCTCACAGAAAAGCAACGTGTCAATAGTCAAATAATTGGCTGTTTTGTCTTCTCAGCAAAGTGACACAAAGTGTACAGGTTCCCAGATCACCCTCCCGCTCTCAACTTCACCTCTGCGTCTCCCTGACAGCACTCACAATGTGCTTCCACCCTTTCAAGGAGAAAAGGGGTTAAGCCTAGACTAGAATAGATCTGTTGCCCTGGGAAACGACTGAAGGGCCACTACCAACTGCAGTGCTGCAGAGGAAGCTTCTGGAGGCTGCATCTGCTGGGAAGTAGAGCCAGAGCCCTGCCTGAGTGCAGCAGCATCACTTGAGCAGGGGGCAGAGCACACGCGCCTGAACGGTGACAGACACAGCGAGGCTGTGTACGCATCTTCCTGCTGCAACATGCCTGGTGCTGGAGGCTGAGAAAGTCACCTGCCACGTGGCAAGGAGTTCAGGTGAGGAACGACTGCAAAAGCAGCTATGCCAGCTGGTAGCTGGACCAAGGAACAAGCAAGGAGTACTTTGGTGCATACTCTGAGAAGCAGAGACATCTCCTGTTCCACCTTAAGGTGCAGGAACAGTGGGATGTAACTTCAGGGAAGTAACGAAGCAAAGTCACACATTTTGCATTCCTTCCATCTTTGCAACAGACTTGGCAGACAAGGAGGTGGTTCAGGAGTGGTTCAAGAGCTCTTCTGTCTCCACCTGCACTTGAAGTTTACAGTGTACATTTAGTCAAGGCCTACAGACAGTGTTGCTGTGAAGTGGCCAAAGATGCATGCAGAGATTTAGAAAGCAGTGACTTTGCTAGGTGTGCCTTTCAGTCATGCACACGAGTTAATCACATAGTCTTCACAATCACACACACAGAGCAGAAGAGACTGACCACCTTGGAGAACAAACAGCTGATCCCATGTTATGATGAAAAAGGTAAAGCAGGATGACCAAGAGAGCTGAGGCCACCTGGTCTGACATCACTTCTGGATAAAACAATGGGAATGCTGGAACTTTTTGTTTGTCTGTTAAAGAATTAAAAGATAAAAATGTCATTAACTTTGTTTTGATCATTAGTAGCCATGACAATTGTACAGAAATAGGTCAAGTCGAACCCAGTTTCATCCTCTGAGGAGATTACAAAGTTTGATCAACAGCTTAGTAGACATGCAGGATAAATGCCGAGTATTGCTTGACTTAGGATGGCGAGATATGCATTACAGGAGTGTTAGAGAAGGCACTAAATGAAGTAAGAACTATCTGACATCTCTCTCAGCACTGACTTTCATGGGGGAGATCATCAAATGGAGCCTTTCCTGTTTGGGGGGTTCTGCAGAGATCCACACACAGTTTAATGCTATCCAGGGCTGCAGAGCAGGCAGACCCAGCACCCCCACCACCACCACTGCAGGATGAACAGGTCCAAGGATCAAGGTCAGCCCCCCTGTGCTGGAGAAGGGAGAGAAGGGATTTCCTTTCTGTCACTCACAGCAGCTCACCTGTCTCCCCTCAGTCCCCACCACCCACCTCCCTCTCAGGCCCTTATAGGAAATGCTCGGTGGTTATACTGCTCTCCATGGTATTGCTGCTGCTTCAGACACATTTCCAAACCACTACAGTTGCCAGTTCCTTCAGCACTTCTGTTCTGTGATGCTATCTGAAGCCCAAAGCCCACGCTGAAGCAGAGAGGTTGTCCCAGGATGCAACTCATCCATGAAACACTGCCTCATGGACTGATCTTCCTCCAGCAACGGGAAGTGCTTTCACGGTAAGAGGAAAGAGCCAGCACCAGTCCATCAGGTACTTCAGCTCTGAAATAAGGTTTAAAATCCAGGGAAATCCATAAAAGGGACACAAGACACATGATGCAGTCTTTTTTCTGTTAGTGGTTAACAGCAAAACCCATGTCACCCTCCCCTGAGGTTCACAGAGTGTCACCCTGTTAGAAATCAAGCACTCACACGAGGTGTCCAAGACTCAGAACTTCAGCACCAATATCCACAGGTTTTATTGCTTCTCTCCAAAGCTGCTGTAAATATTCAAGATTTGGCAAAGCTCAGAATTTTGTCTGGTCAGAGCTGGGCAGGAAGCCCAGAGTGGACATTTCCTCATATTCCTCCATAAAACCTTACACTCCAAATTAGGAATCAACACCCTCTTCACAGGTTAACGATGAATTTTCAATTAAACACAAAGAAAAACAAAAACCTTGTGAGGATTTTACTATCAGAACCTACTTTACACCTAGACACTCAGTATAATCTGATTTGGTGGGGGAGGTGGTAAACTAAACTTAACTAGTTCTGGAAAGAATGTACAAGCCTCAACCACTGGTTGCAAATAAGCCAAGCTGGAGAGGGCACAAAGTGGCTTTACGTGCACAGAGGGAGAAAGGAAAAGCCTCTAGTCCAGAACAGGAGACAAGCACAGAGGACAGAATGTCCTCTCGGGGACTGGCAATTAAAATCTCATTTTGGTTCTACATCAGTACAAAATTAAATAGAGTAATGTTGTCGATGCTGTCATCAGCACTAACACAACGGCAGCACAAGAGCCTGGGAGAGAGCTCATGAGGTAGAGAAAGAACTGAACGTACCAGGAATTGGATGGATGCAAACCTAGACACTGTCAAGGTGCAGGGACATCACATTTCAAATAGTCCAGAGTTGCAGCTCTGCTTGGGGGACAGGACGTGCAACCAGAGAAAGCAGAATCACAGAACTAACCAGGAGAACAAGCCTTATGAGAGCGGCTGAGGGAACTGGGGTTGTTTAGTCTGGGGAAGAGGAGGCTGAGGGGGGACCTCATTGCTGTCTGCAACTCCCTGAAAGGAGGGTGGAGAGAGGCAGGTGTGTGTCTTTTCTCCCAGGTAACTGGTGACAGAACAAGAGGCAACAGCCTCAAGTTACTCCAGGGGAGGCACAGGTTGGATGTCAGGAAATACTCTTCACTGAAAGGGTTCTCAGGCCCTGGGATGGGCTGCCCAGGGAGGTGGCTCAGTCCCCATCCCTGGAGGTGTTTAAAAGATGGGTAGATGAGGTGCTCAGAGATCTGGTTTAGTACTGGACAGGTACAGCTGGACTCGATGATCTCAGAGGTCTTTTCCAACCAGGAGATTCTATGATTCTAAACCCCACCAACTCCTCCATTCACAGCAAGGCCTCTCCCAGTGAAAAAGCCATTTCCCATTTGGCTTCTGAGACGTGTTACACTGTTTACATGGACGCTCGCAAGGAGAACACAATACCCTTCCCACAGAGGAAAGCAGGACTTTTTCCTAGAGAAGTCCTTCATTCTCTATCCAGAAATGCCCGAGAGCATTCAGAGCAGTTTACCAATGGTTACTTTTTCAGTTCTTCTCTCTTTTCCTGTTCCATCAGTTTTGAAACCACAGGTATTGCTCTTTTAAAAACAAAACAAAACAAAAAAAACCCCAACCTTCAGTTTTCACAGAAAAACAAACTGAAGGGTTTGTGTGGTTATGACTCAAATTACTCACATTACGCCACCTTGGCTGAGAGTTGAAGCTGGTTCCCCGCCAGCACTCCAGCCCTGCGCCTGAAATGCAGAATTCAGAGCGACTCAACTATCTTTGAGAAATTCTCTGCCTGGACATCTGCCCAGGGGCTCAGACCAAAACAAAGCACTGTACGCTGGGCCCCTGTACTCCAGCCATCTGCTTGGAAGAGGGCAGCTGCAGGTCCAAGCGCTGGCCGCCGCGTTTAATCCACCTCATGCTGCTTTAGATCTCAGTGTAGAGCAGCTGAAAGGTAACAGATCTCCACGATTATCCAGACCTGCTTCCCCTACACATGGGACACGAGCCATCTAAACAAATCCATAACACTAGGACCAAACTGTATCTTGGCAGCAGGAGAAAACTGAGGAAGTTTCACTCAAGACCAATCAGTCTTCCTAGCTTGTGACCTGCACCAGAATCAGCTACTTTCTGGCTTCTCCTTGCACAAGAATGCAGAAAGGAATCATCTGTCCGTAGGGTTTACTGACCTGACTAATATCTTCTGTTCATGCTAATGGTTTCATGGTTTTGTTTACCACTGTAGTTTGTCCTGTAGAGACAGATACACCACTGGCCCTGTTTGGAAACACAGATTGCTCAAGTCTAGGGATAAGAAGCATCTAAACCACCCAAAAAGCTCTGATCACAAGGGAACCTAGAAACCGCTGGATATATCTAGCAACAAGGATCTGGAATTCAGTTGTTTCTCCAAAACCTTATCAAATATAGTTTGGCTTTGGATGGCAGATTGCTGGCTCAAAGAAAATAAAAGGTTCAGGCAATAACAGTACCTCACAAGGCGGAGAGAGTCTTTGCGGATATTCACCAAACTTCTCAGCGTCTTCACGGGCTCCTGTGGAGCTGGAGTTACATAGGGAAACTGGAACAAGAAGTCAAAGAATTCTCTTGTTATTATCCTATAAAAGGTAGCAGCATGTTACCTGGCATGCAATTTACCCAAACCAAGACACATCTACTTTTAAGGTTACTCAGTACAACAGTCACAAGGAACAGTACTAGAGAATTCTATTTACAGATAAATCAAGCATGTTTCAGGGTGGAAATCCTGCTCTGGCCCAGCAATAGCTTATATTGGGAGTATGCACTTTAAGAAAGGGCATTTTCACAAACTCTGCTTTTTCTGCACCCTGAATTCTCAGTCTGGAAAGCCTTGCTCTCACAAGCTTTTATTTCCACTAAAGAAACCACCTCCAGCTTGAGCAGCAGAAATACAGCTCTTTCATGTGTGTTATAGCATGCAAACAGTGACTTGACTGCTAATCAGCATGCCGAAGCCCTGGCTGACTGGGAAAACTCTTTTGATTCTGAAACAATGGGGTAAATGTTCTGGAAAAGAAAAGAAAAGAGATGGGGATAGGGGGCCTCATACTATTCTACAGTAACGAGACCTTCTCTCACAGATTTGCCTTTAAATAAAGGTCAATAATGCTTCAAACTGTAATTCTCCTTACTGGTCACAGAATCTCCAGCAAGAAATGCAAAGGAAATTGTCAACTGTGGTCACTGCAACCTGTACAGCTGCAGACCTGCCTGCTGGATCTCCTGCTGAGGAAAGGCTGAGGGAGCTGGGGCTCTTTAGCTTGGAGAAGAGGAGACTGAGGGGAGACCTCATTAATGTTTATAAATATGTAAAGGGTGAATGTCAGGAGGATGGAGCCAGGCTCTTCTCAGTGATGCCCAATGGTAGGACAAGGGGCAGTGGGTGTGAGCTGGAACACAGGAGGTTCTGCTTCAACTTGAGAAGAAACTTCTTTCCAGTGAGGGTGACGGAGCCCTGGGACAGGCTGCCCAGGGAGGGTGTGGAGTCTCCTTCTCTGGAGACATTCAAAACCCACCTGGACGCCTTCCTGTGTGATCTCATTGAGGTTCCTGCTCTGGCAGGGGGATTGGACTGGATGATCTTTTGAGCTCCCTTCCAATCCCTGACATCCTGTGATTCTGTGTGCTCAGGGAAGTCTGAGGCTGAAACATCCACTCAGGCAACTGCCAAGTTTGATAGGTGCTCAGACTGGAGACACAGCTGTGCTCTAAGTCACAGCAACAGCACGACACAAAGGTACAGAGCTATGGGCCAGGCTTTCAGGCTGCAGGTTACTCTGCATGTACCCAGCAAGAGTGCCACCACACAGCCTCAGCAGCACTGAGGTCCTTCAAACACGCAGCTACTAGGTGCTCGAGAGTGACTGACATGGAGCAGAAGTACCAGGGAGCAGAAGTACCAGGGAGCAGAAGTACCAGGGAGCACTTACGAGTCTGCTAAGCAGGTAGTGAAATGCTGCTGCAGCTGAACTTCAGGGCAGCTCCAAGACACAACCCTTCAGTGTTGTCCCCTCAGGCCACAGAAGTGTATTGGTGGGGCACTAGCCAGAGCCTGAGGGAAAACCTGTTGTTTCTTGACCAACAAGAGAACATCACAGAAGATCCTGTGCCACAGCCACAGGCAGCTGAGAATTCACAGGGCAGCAGCCACGACTTTCCTTGCACCCTGACTGCTCAGTACTGTGGCTGGTAGCCCTGCTCTACACAGGGCAGTCAGGACTTCAGTTACTCCAAAGCAAGAACTTGGCCCACACTCCCAAAAGCAGTTTTGCTGCTCTGTGTTCAAGTGGGTTTTTTTGATTGATCAGAGTTTTTTTGATTGATCAGAGTTGCCTAAAGGCATTACCTTTACATTGGCAAACGACATAACCCAACAGCCTCCCTCCTGAAGCCAACTTGGCACACGTCCCTCTGCGTTAATAACATTCTCACCCACTCCCCTCTGAAAAAATGATGAAATTCAGTGCTGGGATGTCTGCAAGGAAATCCAGGCTGAGACATGCAGGCAATTGAACTCTGCAAGGTTAGTCCTTACATCCATAGGCACATGGGATATTTAGCCAACAGCTGCATCTTCTGCTTTTGTTGGAGCCCCGTGCAGCTGCCAGTCCCAGAGCAAAGGAGAAGCAGTCAGCTTTTAACTGCTGTCCTGCACGGGCCCCTGTCCTGCAGACACGGCAGAGAGTATGTGGTGAGCATCCCCATGGCTGCACAGCACTGCTACCTCCAGAACAATTTCCAACTGAAGTCCCTCCTTCTGTTGCTCATCTGCACTTCCTGCTTGAACAAGGGCTTTCTGGGTTCTCCCTTGTCCTACCCTGCAAAGTCCTGTTAATTAACCGTGGTGCTGAGAAGACCAATGGTACAGCCCGAGGACAACTGAGAAGCACAATGTGCTGGTCACCAGTCCAATTCAAACATAGAATCCCAGACTGGTTTGGGTTGAGAGGGACCTTAAAGCTCATCCAGTCCCAACCCCCCTGCCAGCAGCAGGGACACCTTCCACTAGACCAGGTTGCTCAAAGCCTCATCCAGCCTGGCCTTCAACACTTCCAGGGAGGAGCAGCCACAGTGATTTTGTCTGAGTTTTCTCCATCTATAAACCAGGGATGATACTGAACTGCTGCTAGGCACTACAAGCATGAATTAACCAGTAGTCACAGCTTTTCTGAAGATGAGAACTGTGACATCAATTTTTAATTTTCATGTTTTGAAGCTGCAGAAACAATTCAGAAAATATCTGGCAAAGCAAGCAGCTCTTTGCCATTTCCTCTCCAGCACTCTGAAAACATCTCCAAATGGCTCCTACTCTGGTGCTTTTTCGTTCTTTTTAAGCAGTTCTGAGATGCAAGAGAGATCCAAAACATAACACTTGCACAAAATTCCTCTGTCCCTCCCAACAGCGCTTTCCCCGTTCACAACAAGAGAACAAGTCAATTGCTGGAGCAAGCAGCTTTTCATAGTCTCATAAGACATCTGTGAGCCCAGAAATACCTCCATGCTCCACTGGCAAAAGCAGAATCACAGAATCATAGAATGGTTTGGATTGGAAGGGACCTTAAAGATCATCCAGTTCCAACCCCCCTGCCAGCAGCAGGGACACCTTCCACTAGACCAGGTTGCTCAAAGCCTCATCCAGCCAGAAGAGAGACTTTCTGAGCAGCCCACCCAGGTTACAAAGCAAACACAACCACCAGGTATTAAGATCTGTCTTAACACTGCCCTACACCCAGTCAGGCCACTCGCTTACACAGAGAACAGCCTGTGTCAAACACTGGCTGGAATCCAGCCAAGGTGCCCAGGAGCCCTGTGAAGTTCAGGCTCTGTGAGTGAATCACCGTCCCTCCCAGCCTTCTCCTCTCTGCAGCATGTTTTACACTCACTCAGCCAGGCAGGTCTCATGAAAGAGGACCATCAGAATGAGTCCCCAAAATACGTGCTCCTGTGTCTCTGCCTGTCTTCCCCTACTATTTCTTCCTTCTGCCCTAAGTGAAAATAACCCTGGATGGTGAATTCTGCTTCTTGGAAACACTCTGCTTGCATCAGGACAGCTGTGTCAGCCAGCAAGCTGGGACATGGGGTGGGGGAAGGTTCTTGCACCTCAGGCTGGAATGACACTCCTCAAGCAGTGAGAATCCTTCAGTTCTGTGCTATCTTCTAGTGCAAGCTCCACACAAGGCTTTCCAAAATGAGGCAGAAACAGAAGGGTCAAACAGACACGTAGAGGAACTTGCCTGAACAGGTCTATTCCCGAGGAAGTTTAGATCCATGTTCTCGCCAAAAAGGTAGCCCTCGGGGTGAGGGGTGTCAAACTTCTCGCCTCCCATAAAGAAGTGACTTGCAAAGTAGTTTCCTAGGAAAAAAAAAAAACACAAGGGAATTAAAAACTCTAAATTAGTGCTTCCCAGAGAACAGCTGGTCTGAGCAGTTTTTAATTCAGAAGTATAAGAGACCATAAGACATAGAAAATACTGGTTAGCTCACTCCTTCCCTGTGCTGCTACAGCCACTGCCAACAGGAGAAGAAAAAAAGAAATCCCACCCTAGAATAAATCATTACAGTGGAGATAATTCCATTTTAAGTTGTTTTCCAGAGAAGGGATGGGGAGCAGTAAGAGTCAGCTCTTGCCAATATTGCTCTATTCTGATTAATTCTTCCTTTTTTTCTCCACCTTCCAGTGTGAAGTGAAGTTCCACAAACACCATCGACCTGCTCAGTCAAGGATGAGGCTTCCTGCCACTGCTAAGCCCTGCACAGCCAGAGGGTCTCTGGCTCTCTCTTGGGCAAAGTTTGTGCCTTCCCACCCCTCTCTCACTCCCATATCCCAGGGTGAGAACCACACAAAACCTTTACTGTGGCTGCTGGAGACTCTACACACATCGAAGCTGAATTTAATTAATAACATTGCCAGTTCTGAATGCAGAAACGTGGATGTCTGGAAGAGATAAACCCTGGGACTGACTGAACTGAACTTCAGCTCTGAAAGCTTCACTACAGATTCGTTTCATTCATCTTCAGGGTGAGGCACTGCAGTACAAATTTCAGCAGACACAGTACATGCAAGGTCACCGGGACTCGGAACCGCAGAATTAACCAGATTAACTGCAAAGCCAAAGTGAATCGGTTCAGATGTGTGAGAGCACCAGGGATGCAGCCTCTTCCTAGAAAGGCTTTGGGAAAACACTCTCAAGTCTGAACTTTCTGGAAGTCCAGTTTCAGAGAAATAACTATTAGGGAGAGAACTAAAATAAAAGGCTCCACCCGAGCAGTTTCCCTTGAAGTTTCAGAGCGGTGGTTTTCCACGCGCGTGATGAGAGGACTGAGCCAAAAGCACGTTGGCTTCCCCAGGTGCAATGCATAAAATCTGTTTCAAAACGAGTCATTACAGAAGCAGGAATCATCTACCTAATCATCTGAACGGTTATGGAGCCATGACAGCAGGATCTGCAGTCCCTCCAGCTAGGAGCAAGCAGGATTTACTGGGAAATGGAAGGGCTTTCATGAATGGCTCTGGTTTTGCCATTAAGGCTTTTTTCCTTTCTGCTTCAAGAAAGGCTCCTCTGACTCTGCGCAGATGGTGGTGCTTCAGGGACGATGGCAGGGCTCAGCTAGTGCTCAGCTCAGCTTAGAAACATCCAGATATTTATATCATAGAAACACGTCCTTTCCAGATACAACAGTCAGCTTCAGCACAGGTCCAGAACTGACCCACAATGTGTCCTGCAGCATCACCATAACAAAGTGTAGGTGCTCCAGGTGACAGGAAACCTTCTCCCAGCCCTCCACAGAGCTGCCACAAAGAGAAATCCTCCAGGAAAATGCAGCAACACACTTCCAAGGAAAAGAATCAGATCATTCACATCATGAATAATGAAGGAGAGGATATGAGAAAAACGCCAGAGCAAAGGAAAATTGTGGCCTTGACTTCCCCAGAGTGAATCAGGACCAAAGACAAGAGAACGTTAGATAAGAGACAACACAAACGGGTGACACTGCTGAGGTAGGTGAAGTACAACCAGTGGTTGGAAGAGAAATTCATAGAATCACAGAATCCCAGACTGGTTTGGGTTGGAAGGGGCCTTAAAGCTCATCCAGTCCCAACCCCCCTGCCAGCAGCAGGGACACCTTCCACTAGACCAGGTTGCTCAAAGCCTCATCCAGCCTGGCCGAGAACACTTCCAGGGAGGAGCAGCCACAGCTTCTCTGGACAACCTGGGACACTGTCTCACCACCCTCACAGTGAAGAACTTCTTCCTAATATCTCATCTAAACCTCCCCTCTTTCAGCTTAAACCCATTTCCCCTTGTTTTGTCATTAACTGCCCTTATGAAAAGTCCTTCCCCAGCTTTCTTGTAGCCCCTTCAGGTACTGGGAGGCCGCTATAAGATCTCCCCGGAGCCTTCTCTTCTCCAGGCTGAACAGCCCCAACTCTCTCAGCCTGTCCTCACAGGAGAGGTGAAATTGTGGTGGAAAACTTGACAGTGGCTGGAAAAACACCCCTGGAACACCCAGAATGACCAGCTCTCGTTAGCTTGCCCCATGCAAAACCAAACTGGAACCAAAGTGTTCTCAAGGCATCAGGTGGCACCAAACAACTCACCATTTAGTCCAACAAGGTGGGGGGGTTTTATCACCATAAAGACACCAGTACCAAGCACCAGACTGCCCCAGTTAGAATTACTTTTCCCTCACCCAGCGTCCTAATCCCATCACCACCAAACCTAACGCGGGGATGTGATGCACGAGTGACGCGCTGGCAGGGAACACAACCCCTCCACCGGCCAGGAGCACAGAGCTGACAACACAACCACAGCCCCATCAAAACACGGGCTGTTAATTAACAGAAAGTAATTAGATGTCCACTTAGGCTTCTCACCATTAAAAGGGAAGTGATAGAAGTTGAGTAGTTTTTAATTATTCAGGCAGACACTCAGCACCACGGCAGCCCAGGGACAGAGTGACAGCACGGTCCTAGACACAGCCTGAGCCCGAGCCAGCGCCGTGGCTGGATGAGGCCACCTCGCCTTCCTCCTGGTCCATCCCTGCTGGGATGGCCACCAAAAGTGACCACGTGGCAAACAGGAAGGTGGCTCTGAGCGGGGTTAAATAAAATGCAGCAACAAACAAGTAACAAAAGCAACTGCTTTTAACCCACGAGTCCTCCAGTCTGGTTCTGGTGAGCAGCTGGGACAGGACAGGAAGGCACCAGTCAACAGCAGGAGGTGGTGGCTGTCACCAGTGGGGTCGGGCTGAAGCCCTACAGAACTACAGCAGGAGTAACGGAGACAACTGCTCTGCTGTGCTTCGCAGAGCGGGTGAGGAATGAGAGCTACCTGTGAAACACAGGAACGTATTCCTGGCTCAACACTGTCATGGCACATGTGGCTCATGAGCTGGGGAGAAGGTGACAGACTGGGTAGAACCTGGGGTGCTCTTCTATTTAAAATTGCTCTTTCTTTGGTTAAAGCATCATTCCCAAGCAACAAAGCAGTTCAGCTTCAGAGAGGACTAGAGAGCTGGGGAGGGACTTCTCATAAGGGCAGTTAATGACAGAACAAGGGGTGATGGCTTGAAACTGGAAGAGGGGAGGTTTAGATGAGATATTAGGAAGAAGTTCTTCACTGTGAGGGTGGTCAGCCACTGGAACAGGTTGCCCAGAGAAGCTGTGGCTGCTCCTCCCTGGAAGTGTTGAAGGCCAGGCTGGATGAGGCTTTGAGCAACCTGGTCTAGTGGAAGGTGTCCCTGCTGCTGGCAGGGGGGTTGGGACTGGATGAGCTTTAACGTCCCTTCCAACCCAAACCATTCTATGAATCTTTTTCTCCTTCCAAGCACAGCCAGGGTCTGCATTCTCTTTCAAGAGCCTACTCCAGAGGAGAAAAGCCATCTCAAGGGCACGTGCTCCCTGCCCTGCTCCACACTGCAGATGAGCTCAGTGGAACAAGAGAGGAGCTGACGGAGGAGCTGCAGAGAACACTGGTGCATTGCTCACTGGTTGCTAAAGCAATAGGGGCATCATGAGACTGCATGCAAGAACACGGATCATTTTACTGCTCCGAGCACAGAAGCACAGCAAAGATCATGACTGTTCCTTGTAATTACCTATTTTTAGCCCATTTCATGGGGGCACTGATTCTTCTGGACAAATCAGGCCCTTCTCCAACCCCCTTCCAACTGGTCAGACATCTGCAGTGCCAGCACAGTCTCCATAAAGGAAGCAAGAAACGCTACAAGGTACCAGTGAAGAGATACTAAAGAATGAAATCAGGTGTCATCTGACAGCATTTCAGCAGCCTCACCCTCCCAGATGCAGGAGAGGAAACACAGCTGATCCATACCCAGAGCCTTGGAGAAACAAGCAGGGCATTTTCAGAGGAGTTTTAACCATCAAACTGCATATTGGTTGCAAAAAAACCTGCTAAATGATCTGTGAATGCCTTATTACAGACTCTGGCTCATAAAGACCAAGGTGGATTCCACAACAACCTGCTCAATCCTCCACAGAGAATGCGAGTGACCCAGCAGTAACCACACCAGGAGTCAATAAACAAGAACTGAATATTCACCACTGTGTTTGCATCCAGCTGGGACTCAACAAGGTGCTGCTGTCACTCGGTACCACCTGGCAAAGTGACCGTGTTCCTGTCCACGGGCAGCCTGACACAGTGCTTAAATTAGTCAGGATACCTGGATTTTGTCTTTCTTTCCCTGAACAACGTGGCCTTCTTGTGAGGTGGTATATTTGCTCCAGAACACAAACCTGCATCCTTCAAACTGATGCCAACCACACTCAGCAGCTGACCAGACACCCACAGTAAGACAAGATCTGCTTAAACCAGAGACTCAGAGGGAAGGAACGCAAAGGTGATGGATAACCCTTGGTGGGGAGAGGTAACCTCAGGTAACACTCCCTCACTGCACTTCCAGGGGTAAGCTCTGAGCAGCCAGGAGTGCTGGTGTGTCAGGCCAACACTCCAGTGCACATTCAAACTGCCACAGCTGATGGAAAACTGGTTTCTTCCAGCCAGGAGCAGTACAGGGCTCAAAGGGACAGTGTCAAGTTAGAAATAATTAGCAACTATTCAGCCCAAGAACTTCTTGTGCTGCTCCCAGCTTGTTTCCTGAAATCAAATACACCCAGACACATTCCCTTCCAGTTGTCTCCACTGTCAGGTTTGGTACCAGTCCCAGCCAATCGCTCCAGCCCCACGACAAACACACCTGGGACTGTGGGACCAGAAGGAACAGTGTCCTGAACACGCTCCACCTGAGAAGGGCAGGGGGGTCACCATCCTAACACACCCTGCTGCTCTGGTGTTTAGTGACCTTCCTCCAGTCTCCACCTCAGAAGTGTTTAGGACCTTTTCTTCTGCCTACAGTGATCTTGAGCTTGAGCAGCTCTTCTCCCTGAAGTCACCAAGATCCTTGTTAGATAAGCCTGTGAAAGGCAAAGGAAAGTCTAGCCTCAAGCCACTGTGCTTTCAGAAACACCACAAGCAAGTGCAACAGAAGAATAATTACCAAGCATCTAATTGTATCCAAAGCCTTTTAAAGGAAATATCAATATTCTTTTTCTTTAACCATCAATTCCTTATTTTTTTTAATCAAAAACTGAAAGCATGAGCTGTTCAGTTTTACAAAGGAGGTAACACACGTGGAACTCTCTTTGGCATCATCCAGGTCAGCAGATTCCTCCCAGGGTGCATGTGAACGTACAAACACAACTTCACGTGTGTGACGGGGTTACCTGGAAAGGCACACTGGCCAAAACCCAACACACCATTAAATTCCAGTCCAGGTAATTACAACAGCCCAGAAACAACAGGATGATGATTTGAAAGAAGCAGTTTAATGTTCATTGCACGTGGTAGTTATAATTAATCCAGCCCATATCTAAAAATCCTGTCTATGTGTCAACAGAAGTCAGGTGCATGCTCTAGAATTTTCAGCAACCCTGAAAATTCTCAGCAGGGCCCATGGAACCGCAGATGCAGCTCAGCAGGGAGCTCACATCCACCCAGTCCCTCATACTGGGAAAGCCTCTCAGCCACCCAAGGGACACGCAGAGTCCTGCTGTAACCTAGCAGTGCCACCTGCCTTTCCTAGCAGCCCCAGAAACTAGTCCTCATCACCCTAAAAAACCAGCAGGTTTGATTTTCTAAGAGAGTCAGAAGAGTTGTAGAATTTTTCCAGGAAGGTTTCCCCCTTCCATCTCCTCCACACCACCCTTCTGGCTGAACACCAACCTGCAACAAGACAAAGTGGAACAATGGCAGGACTCTATTTGAGAAGATCTTGCACTTCATCCAAACAAAATGGATCTAGGTCCCTCCATCACACAGCCCTGAGGATGCCACAGCCAGCAAGTCATCAGGCACACGCAGAACTCAAGTCTCCGAACTCAGGCTCAGCTGCACCTGTACCCGAGAGTGAGGGAACCCAACTGCTGCTCCGCAAACTCTTCACCCTGCCTGGAAAAGCCCCAGCAGAACAGAAACTTAGGAAAAAAAATTGTAAGTGAATAGATATTGTAGGAGAAAAGAGCATCTGAATTTCCCTGACGACTTGTTTGGTGAGAAGAATAAATAAAACTCTTTAAACAAGTTAAACCAGGGCAGTCTCAAAAGGCAGCGTACGGCACGGTGAGTCACGGGCTCTTCTTAACTCCACACAAGTGACACTGCTGACAAACCTCTCTGTTTTCAGAACATCTCCCTTTGGTAAACAAGCACACTGCCAGGCCGGCAGCTCCTCGGTGAGAGCCACGGACGTTTTAAGGAGCTGAAGAAGGTGCCCACGGGGGAACTTTTCCATCCTATATTCCACCAAATCCGGTTTTCCTTCCCCCTCCCCACAGAGCTCCATCGGCGCTTCCTCTTTCCCAGCAGGAGATTCCCCACTTGCCACGCACCGAGGACTCGCTGCAGCGACGGTTCCCGAGTGGAGAAGCGAGGCCTTGCTCACCCC
>NW_010313651.1:0-2273 GCF_000700745.2 Antrostomus carolinensis
CCAACCCAAACCAGTCTGGGATTTAGGGATGGTATTTTCTTTCAGTGCCTCGATGCTCTTTAGAGAGCAAATGACTGAAGCTTTGGGCTGGGCTGTGCTGGGGGCAGCCAGGCAGGATCCAGGGGAGTTGTGTGTCTTAACCCAGGGTTAGCAGTGGAGCTCAGCTCACCTTCTGTCTGCACAGGGAATCACAGAATCACAGTCAGGGATTGGAAGGGACCTCAAAAGATCATCCAGTCCAATCCCTCTGCCAGAGCAGGAACACATAAATTCTGGGTTGGGAAAAGGGAGAATGGGCTGTCAGGGGTTTTAGGCACGTGGTTCAAGAAAGGCAAATAAAACCACTGAACTTAATGGGAACTCAGGATCAGAGAACTCATGTCTTATGCCTTTTATACAAGAGTGTTGCTGAGTGAATCATTTTTGCAGGTTTTATTAAATGCAGCCTGATAATTGTGTTTAACCTTTTCCTGATATCAGAATCAATCAGAGCTTCACTCTTGTCTCTGAGATGATTGAGGACTTGGGCTCCTCATATCTAAAAGAGTTGATTAAAACATTGAATGAACATCCTGACTGATAATTCTTGCTGGAATAAAGCTTTTCAATTCAGTCGATTAAAGCATTGGATGAATATCCTGAGTGATGCTCTTTCTCAGGTAAAACTCTTCAGTTCAGGAAGCAGAATTCCTCTCTCAGGGCTGGCAAAAGTGGGAAATAAAAACTTTTGCTGCCTTCTGTTCCAACTTAAAGATGCATTTTTGTAAAGTAGCCCTTTCTAGTAACTGTAAAAGCGTGTGCAATTGGAAAGATTAAACTTCTCAACTGTGGATTTTTATGTAACAAGACTAACACACCCCTCTATGGTTATTGTTATGTCTGAGGTGTTTCTGTAAGTTTACTGGTGTCAGGATACCCTTAACATCAGAGCACAAGGCCTAATGGATTTGCTTGACTGCAGGCAAGATGAATTTAAGTATAATGACTAATTAGAAAATGTGTTTTCCAGTGGAAAATACAAGTGTTTATGGAGGAAAACAAAATCGTATTTCTCCTCCCCCTCTACTGTGCCCTGGTGAGGCCACATCTGGAATATTGTGTCCAGTTCTGGGCCCCACAGTTCAGGAAGGACAGGGAACTGCTGGAGAGAGTCCAGCACAGAGCCACCAAGATGATGAAGGGAGTGGAGCATCTCCCTGCTGAGGAAAGGCTGAGGGAGCTGGGGCTCTTTAGCTTGGAGAAGAGGAGACTGAGGGGTGACCTCATTAATGTTTATAAATATGTTAAGGGGGAATGTCAGGAGGATGGAGCCAGGCTCTTCTCAGTGATGCCCAATGGTAGGACAAGGGGCAAGGGGTGTGAGCTGGAACACAGGAGGTTCCCCTTAAACTTGAGAAGAAACTTCTTTACAGTGAGGGTGACAGAGCCCTGGGACAGGCTTCCCAGGGAGGGTGTGGAGTCTCCTTCTCTGGAGACATTCAAGACCCACCTGGACGCCTTCCTGTGTGATCTCATTGAGGTTCCTGCTCTGGCAGGGGGATTGGACTGGATGATCTTTTGAGGTCCCTTCCAATCCCTGACATTGTGTGATTCTGTGCATTTACATATATAAATTTCTAATTATTTTTGTTGTAAATTTTGTTAGTACCATTTTTTTTTCTTTTTTTTTTTTGTTAATTATATTAATTGGAGACACTGTGCTTTAATAATCATAGAACCATGGAATGGTTTGGGTTGGAAGGGACCTTAAAGCTCACCCAGTTCCAACCCCCCTGCCATCAGCAGGGACATCTTCCAGTAGACCAGGTTGCTCAGAGCCTCATCCAACCTGACCTTGAATGTTTCCAGGGATGGAGCTCCTACCACCTCTCTGGACAACCTGTTCCTGTGTGTTAACACAGCTTCTGTATGTAGTGAATTCTAAAATCAGATGCCTTAAAAAATGAATCTGGCTGCTGAGAGCCACCTTTGCAGAGTTATGTACCTTTGTTCATCACCTTCAGCTGCAGGTTTAATTGTGAAGCCGTGTTACATGCCCACGTTTTTATGTGCAGTTCTAGGTGAAGTTCTGATGCTCTTAATTTCCATCCTAAAAAAAGAGTTGGGGGGAGGGGGTGAGTTGATTTTACTGTAGTTATGAAAGCACCTGCATTTCAAGGTGTTAAAATAACTTCTCAGTGGTACCCAGTGACAGGAGAAGCAGCAGTGAGGGCAAATTGAAACACAAGAAATTCCTTTTATTTAATTTTTATTTTTATTTTTATTTTTATTTT
>NW_010313652.1:0-2361 GCF_000700745.2 Antrostomus carolinensis
ACAGCACCGGCCCCAGTACTGACCCCTGAGGAACTCCACTCATCACCTGTCTCCGCTCGGACACTGAGCTGTTGACTGCAACTCTGAGTGTGACCATCCAGCCAATTCCTTATCCACTGAGTGGTCCATCCATCAAACCCACATCTCCAACTTAGAGACAAGCATCTTCTAGACATGTCAAATTTGTTGTGAATACACAGATCAGCTGGGCTCCTGCAATCCATCTTCGTATGCCCAGCAAGCGTTAAGTCCAACTAACCATTTTAAGTTCATCCAGGATGGCTGGACAGGCAACAGTGTGGGCCACCAGAAGTTCAGAGTGCAGAAGCTCAGAGTACATCAGCAGCGCTCCAGCCAGGGCTGCAGGGAGGCCCTGAACTGCACAGAGTGATTTTTAGAGTTGAATGCTGTAGGGCTGGGGGAGGAGAAAAAAAGCAGTCGGTCAGGTCAATGATAGGAGAGTGTAGGGGAGAAAATCTTCCCCAGACTTAACATGATCCAAATATTTTCTTAAAGAGAATTTCTGAACTATTCTGTGCACCTAAAATAACCTAGAGATTTGAGTCTGTCATGTGCTTTTGTTTAACTGAGGGTTGTTGAGTCCTACTGAAACTATTTTGCTAATGTTTGTATTACAAAGACTCTGTGACAGTAATGTGAGAATAACAGGAATAATCCCGTCATCAGAACAAAAACCAAAGGGAGCTCTGTAACTGGTTGTGAGTTTGTTATTATAAAAAAAGAATAGTTCTGCTTTTCTGTTCAGCTACATTTTATGTTTATTCAGTAAAATTTTCCAGTCCTAGTCTAGACTTCTTGATCAAACTCAAAAGTAATTTTTTAGAGTTTATACAAGGAAAGGTAATCTTGGTATTAACAGAATTATTTCAATATTGAATTTACTGTACTGAGCATAGCACAGTAAAAAAAAAAAAAGTCAGAACCTGACTTCAATTTCATTTATGCTTTAATTGGTTTTATTGCAACTTAGTATTATATTATGTAGCATAGCTTTCGTGACATCTTTTTTAAAATTTCATTTCTTGTATTTCAACCTCTAAATACAGTTTTCTACATCAGAAATACATAATTAATCACATTTCTTCCAACAGATAACATGGGTAACATGAGTACACCACTACCAAACTGAAATTGTAGCTGTTTCATGTTGATAAGCTTATGATTCTTGCAGCTGCATCCAGAGTTGCCTTCCAAAGATGTTGCTTCTGGACTGATGCAGGCTGATGCAGAATGGGATCATGTGAAGAGCAGAGAGAGTTAATACGAGCACAACTGCAAGGTGCAGACAGGAAATACCCTTTCTGGTTTTGTAACAAGTAATTCGTTTTAGTTTGTTATAAAAGCTATGTTATTCAAAGAGAGATTGAGAAAATTAATTATTTTTTATTCCTGAAGTGCAAAATTATGCATCTTAAAATGCTAATAGAAAGACAGCAGTCCAGTTTGATTGGCAAATTAATTGGCATTGAAATATTAGCCATGAGCTGTTTCATTTGGTCTGGGTTTTTCCCAAACTGAAATAGATAAATCTGTTTGAATTTTAAAATCCTTTCACACTTTTAATTTCCAGTAAATACTGTTTAGGATGTTTTAGATTACAGTGGAAATCTATGTATTTTTTCAGCTGAGAAGCTATCTACTTACCTACTGGTTGCTGATGAGGGTACTGATGACTGACACACATCCATCATATGAAAACTTGAGACATAGCACTATAATCTATTAAATATACCAAACTGTTCTAATTTTATTGACTATCTTCTCATTCAGTGGTAGCAGAAATTGAGACGGACAGCATTCAGCAAAGCCACACAGTTTGGTGTTCACGCCAGTTTTACTTCCATCATGAGTCAGTTGGAGGCATCGCTAATTGAATCAGAAAAGACGTTAAACGCTTTCTATTTGAGCACATTATTGGGCAGAAGGAACTGTGGTCAAGGCAGTAAAACTGCATTCTGCAACATGTAGGGCTGGAACTCAGATCACAGGGAGCTCTTATTTAGCCCATGTAGGGAAGGAAAACAGGTCTCCTAACACAAACATAGATAATTTTAATTACTTTAATTGTTTTTACAGGAGCCCTTTAAAGAGACACTAAATTTTTTTTTAGGACTCTCACAGGATAAAGATAAATTAAATGAGTAAATAGACACAGGGCATCTTAGATCCCAGACAAAATATTAAAGCAAACTGATCTATTTGACTTCATTGCAGAGTAACTGTCATCCCAAGGAAGAGGGATGGCACTGAGCCATCCCTCAGTAATCCCTAGGCATCATCTGAACTCTTGAAGTCAATAAAGCCAATCTACTATGAAAAGTGGTGATTTAGATTTCCCTA
>NW_010313652.1:2383-11139 GCF_000700745.2 Antrostomus carolinensis
TGGTACGTCAAAGCGCAGGGTACTCTTGGGTGGAGAGAGTTTGTGCTGTAAATTAGAAAAAACAAGAGTTTTGTAAGAGCAACAAACAAAACAGATCAAGAATAAAGGAAGTGAGACTAAAGAGTTTCCCAAAGTAGTGGGCATGGCTGGGTTGACTGATATCCTTGATGCCTGTCAGTAAGTCAGGATGTCAAGGCCCAGGACAGCTGGAAGAGGGCCATGTACTCCTGACCTGGTCTGTGTATTCAGGAAGTTCCCTCAGGAGATGACTCAAACCAGAGCCTCAAAGGAGGTCCTCAGTGTTCACCAGGTGAAAGTCTGCTACAGCTGAGGTACTTAAGAGGCAAGGTAATACTGCTGCTAAGAAAAACCTTTACTTCAAGTCACACCATGAACTGTGAGCTTGGGTGAAAAACATTTGGAAGTACTTTCACCAAGACCGAGTAGATAAAACCCCAAAATAGCTGAAATGTAAAGAGGCTGCTTAGCTACTTAGTTTTGTTTCGTTCCAAAGAAGGCATGACTCTTCATGGCAGAGAAGTTACTTGAATCAGTCCCAACTACCAAGAGGACACCCCACTCCCTTTGCAAAACAGCTGTGGATCAAGTATACTCAGAGGAGATACTCCCTTGCCATGTCTGTGTTACGCTTACTCTGGGGAAATGAGGGTGTGGACTAAGCCTTACAAGACAGTAACCCGTTAGTATGTTTCCAGTCTTTTAGCAATTATCAGTGAGTACAGGTGGGAGAGCCTGGTCCTTACAGTATCAAGTCAACTCCAATGTAGGTGGGTGTCCAGCATATCCCTCAAAGTGGCTCTTGGTAGAAATAAAAAGCAAGACTGCAAAAAATTGTCAATCAACAAGTGCCAGGCCCCCACAGACACCACTGGCCCTGCCCAGCCCAACCCAAGGCCCCCCACCCTGCCCACAGCCCAGGATCCCATTACAGCCCAGCTCAGGGCCACTGGTCAGGAAAGGTCCAGATCAACGTTACCTTGCTTGAGGTAACTTATCTTCACTGGAACTCCGATGGAGGCAGCTGTGACAACAATTTCAAATACTTAAAATATTAGAAAATTTACTAAAATTTTCTGCCTGTTTTACCAGTAGTCTTACAGTGTTTTCAAGGGGTGTCTCCCAATGGGAGGTTGAAGGGGAAAGCATGAAAAAAAATCCCTGAACAGTAAAACCACAAAGTATGGCAATTTGTCAAAACAAGATGTAAAATAGAGGCTTCCTTCCATTTCACCCCAGTATCAAACCAAATGGGAACAGCCCTCTGTAGCTCCTGCCTGGGCAGCACCTTCAGCCTCAGGTGGGTCAATGCTCTTCCCTGGAGGCTGGGTTACAGGACCAGCAAGAGGATAAACAAAAAGAGCCCATAGGTAAGAGGAATGAAGATGGTGAAGGAAGGAAAAAAGACAAACCAACCAACAAACAAAAAAGTCTGCAAAGGAGACTACAATAGTTTCCTGTAAGCAGAGCAGAGGTATAGGGAGTTCAAACACACACTCCAGTCTGGGCTGATGAACCTCATGGCCACCAAGCTGGAACAGCCTGATTTGACCTGCTCAGTCCTACCACTGGTAATGCCTACATGCTGTTCTCCATACAACCAAGTCTAGCACCTAATAAATGATGCAGGAAGCCTGCCTGGACAGAGGATAATTCCAGGAGATGCTGAGATCAAGTTATCTCAGGACATTTCTATAGTCAGCCCAAAGGCAACAGGCAGAATGGGCAGGAATTTCTTGTGGGAGGAGAACGTGAGGATTATTGCAGAAACTGTGCTGAGATCAGCTTGAAGCTTTCAGCCTGCATTTAAATACTTTCTGTGTGAGCTGCATGGTTCAAATTAATTTGCACAGTAGCTCTGCAATTGCATGTAACTTGTTTTGTTGTTGTTCAGCTACAGCATTTGTTATCTCTCATTTGTAAATCAGCCACTATATTCTGTACTGACCTTTTACTGTGTGGCTTTCTCCTGTTCACCCACTTGTTTAATGAGCTGGGTTTGTGGGTTTTGTCTTCATTTTTCTAATAGGTATTGTAAAAGTGAAGCTACTGTGAGAGCAGAAGAGTGGATGACTTCTGTGCTAAAGCTTTAGTAAATTTTGTGAGACAATTTTCACAGTCATATAAAACCTAAAAATTGCATTAAATTGTCTACATAGCTAAAGCAGCAGAGACTGACAATTAACATTTGCATACCAAAAACTGCCCAGAGTAAATTTAAGCAGTTCCCCCTTCACAGAAAACTTGTGTATTTTATCTTCATCACTTTTTTTCTGCCAGGGTGCCAATACCTAGCACGTCCTTTACTTCTCACTCCCACTTAAGCTGAGTCCTGACAGTGAGAAGTGCACGTAGCAGATGCCTGCCCTGGGACTGCAAGACAGCAGCACATTGTCCTTGTTCTGCAGCTTTGAGAAGCAAATCTCTCTCACCTCTGACAACCACAAACTTGATGGAGTAAGAGTAAAATATCCATGACAGCTGATGTGCATGTCAGTGCAGTTGTCTCTGTTACAAGGATTCTCAGACATGCATGAGTCTGCACACATGTAGGCACACGTGGGGGTCCTACCAGGAACTCTTCTGTTGTCCTCACAGACAACTAACACAGCTTATTGCTTACAGCTTTTAGTATAATAAACTACATGTAGTCAAAGTTTATTTTAAACATTAACCATTAAGATTTCCTTTTAAAACTACTGATATCTAGCAGCTTATGATGAGCTCAGTTGAGCTCAGCTTTGGCTGAACATGCCTGTATGCACCAAGACCTCAGAGCCAGAAAATGAAACGGTGGCACTGGAAACTTAAGAAGGGCGTCCTGCAGAGCCTGAGGAAGTGTGGTTAGCCAGAGTGCAAGTTCTTTGTTGATAAAGGTTACAGAGAAACCAGAATAGTTTTCATATTGTGCTTTAAGCATATGGATGCATCACTAAATAAATGGTGTGCTGCAGCCACGTAGTTATGCTGTGATCCCCTTGGCCAAGTTTTGTAAAGCTTGTAGCGAAGGCCCAAACAAGAGCCTACCACCAATTTTTAAATCTGTTGCACTCACTAGACAGCTGAAAAAAGAAATTAGGGATTGCTGACTACTATTCAAGCTGGGAATACTCAATTAACAGTGTAACAAACCTAGGGAAGACTTCCTCATTAATAACCAATAATGACAGCCAGGGAGCTAGACTGCTTCCCAGAGGCTCCAGGAACCCAGGAGTTTTTTGCCCTTTTGCACCTTTTTTGCACCTTTTTGCCCGCTAATATTTTCCTCATAAAAGTTCGATCACCTGGCACAAGCATACGCAAGAATAAATTTCAAGTGAATTGCACATTCTGGCATTTGTCTTTCTCCCATATAGGCACAGTAATGTCTCCTGGAAATTATTTGCACCAGAAATTCTGAATTTAACAAAATGATCTTTAGAAAACTTGATGGGACAAATATATAAAGTAAGTGCAGTGATTGAGTCCTCGGCATTTTCATTTGCACATGCCAGTATGCATTTGTGCATAAGACTGAAATGAATAGAAAGGCAGATAGATTCTTGGTCCAAAAATTCTATTCTGTGCATGAAATCGTTGCCTTATGAAGGTACAGTAGAGCTGTAAGTATTTTGTTACAATGGCTGTCAGAGGGGTTTTTTGGGGGAAAAAATAATCCCCAGATAAAAATAGGTCTCAAATTTTCTAGTTCATTTCTTCGCTTGACTGAACTGTAAAAGATTTAGTTCCCTAATTATACTGACACAATGGTTTAACTTGTTGAGTTGTGAAAGCTTGCTGTTATTCTTAATCAGCATCTCTAATTCAGCAGTGGTGAGTCTGTGACAATGAGAGAAAACAGAAGAAGATTCATGGTTTCTGCCGGTACAGATAATTATTTCCCACACATTTTTGTGCTGAGGCACTTCTTGTACTTGAAGCTGTGAGACCCCAAACACATTACCATCAGAATAATTTTTCTCTGGCAGCTACTGTAAATTGACAGGCAGCAGGAGGCTCCATGGAGGTGCTGGCGACTCACGTAGCATAAGCCCATTTCTGGTTGTGAAATGACTGTCTCACTGCTAATGGGAGAACAGAGCACACTCTGCAAAGGAAAGGCTTAAAGACTTCAAATCAGAGTCATCCTTGGCATAACTTAGAAAGTTATAACTCAAGTTACGTTAATGTTGAGTTGGATTGCAGAATAGATTTTTTCTCCTTTCAATGTTACTGATTTACCTGAATTTTAACTGTTATAAATAATACATTTTTCCTTCTAAACTTCCTCTTGAACCTCAACAAATACATAAACTCGCTCTGATCTGCCTTCCTCCTCCGGCATTTTTGTGTTGCATTTCCTAGTAGCCTTTCCTATCACCTTCAACGAGGGCATTATCTTCTTCTCTTAGAGGAAGTTAGAGAAGCTCACAAGATCACTGATGACATAAAAGGGACCATGACTTAAATTTTAAAAACCCCAAACAATCCTGCTTTCAGGTTTTGGGGTTTTTGCTTTGGTTTGGGGTTATTTTTGCCATTTCAATACCCAGATCTCACATTCTTGGAAATGCCACATCTTGGAAAACTGGAGAAGCCAGCTAAGACTACAGACAACCCCCACTCTGACACTTAGAGCGTAGAGCATTAGTAATAGGTTAATCTTTAAAAATGGGTAAGTGGAAGTGAAATGTGCATGTTTCTCCCAGCCACAGAGGAGCTCCCCTAGCCGGGTACCTGTCAGGCTGCTGCAGGTGGTTCAGCGGTGCTGGACTGTGGTATCAGCATCCCTTAGCCCAGAAGCAGGCTGCAGCGCTGGATTTGGTTTCATCCGAACATCTCCCCAGCTCACGCTCTGTGCCTGGTTCTTTCGTCAGGCAGCGGAGAGCAGCAGCCTGCTTACCTTTGCAACTTGACCAGTTCCCAGTTAACTGGAGAAATCTGGGAGAGAGGAGAGAGAAAACGCCTCCTCCCTTCCAACTCCACATGGTCCCCAATCTCAACTGCCAGCTCCCCTCAGTCTGGAGGGGCACTGAGAGGTCTTGACCCTTCCCGCTGCCCCCACCCTTTTGCACAGAGCTGTCTGGGGGTACAATTTGCAGGGTGACTACTTGGTTATATTAACTAAGGCCTGAAGCTGTACACCTGCCTTCTCTCAAGAAAAGAGAAACTCAAGAGGACTGGACTTGTGCCAGTTTTAACTAGCAGGAGTACACTGACCAAGACAGTTGTGAATGCCAGTTTTCCTGACCCATTTCCTCATCTTTCCTGCAGGTACTGAGTGACAATGAGAGGTATGTGCAGAGAGCTGAATTACCACCTTCTGCATGTGGCTTTGCATCCAAAGCCCCTTCCACCTGGCTGCTCACCAGCCCTGGGTTAGAAGTCTCCTCTCCTTTTGTTCAACTTTCCATTTTCTTCATATCCTCTAAATTTCCACTGAGTGTCTCAATGCTCCTGCGATATTTTTGACCTTTTGCAGGCCCTCAACCTCTGTTCCTCTTTGGGGGAAACTCCACTGCGAAAAATCCCTTCTGCGCCAGCTGCCTTGCCTGGACCGGCTTTTCCATCCCACTATTCTCAACATGTCTCTTCTGCAATGTGAACTCCTAAGACTGGTCTCATATGCGATACATGTGGTATTGCACATGTTGAAACATCTGATGACAAAGCAACTTCAAAAATAAAAATATTGTCCTAGTTTGTCAGCTTCTTGAAGCTTTTTAAGCTGCCATTAACCACAGACTTCCTTTTGGCTGAAGCCTGTGAGTGACAATATGTGCAAGCAGAGCACTCATTAACAGTCAGGATGTTTGAGGGTGGTGCTCCCTGTGCAAAGCATATTTAATTTTATCAGCTAATCAAGCTATTTTTAATCACAAAGTGCTCTTTGAAAATGACAAGAACATGCAAGAGCTGAAAGATGGATAGATCTAGAGGGAACTATTTCTATTTTGAAACCTCTGCTGAGAAGATAAAAATGATTCTGAGGCTGAAATGCAGTGATCCAGCATTTACTGTCTCTCTTGTCAGTAGCAGTGCCATGGGAGACGGAAGAGCAAAAATTAAGTTAGAGAGATAATACAGAGGAAGCCAATGTTATGTTAGATTAAAAACAGCCAGTACTTTCAGTGACAAGCTTGGAAACTAGAAAGGAAATACTGCTCTAAACTATGCAGAACATGTTATGCCTATATTTCCCCTGCCCCTTTATAAAATAACATAAAGCACAGAATAGATGGCAAACGAGCAGGCTACTTCACCGATCAGTGAAGAACCAGGCGGCCTCTCTCAGATACTGAGCTGTCCTGCTCTCGGAAGGAGATGCAGAGGATCACCTGTGGATGTAAATAGTGTTCTTCACAGTTCATAGAAAAAGCCTAAATGGGGGAAAATCATCCCCCTTATCTGTGCTGAAGACAGAACAAATTAACACAGAACTGAAAAACGAGAAGAGCAAAAGCCGATCTCTTCCCAGCTCTATCTGGACCAGCAATCCACACCCCAATGCCCCAACTGGATATTTCTCGTGACCCCTCAGGAAGGCTGGAGCTCAGCAATTTCAAGCCTAGCTCAGGCACCCGCTTGCTGGCAGAATGAATACCGGCTCTGCTGGAATCTCCCTATGCCAAAAAAGCCCAAACCCAAAACAAACAAACTAAACATTTACAGGCTAATCCTCTTTCAGGAGAGGAACCGACATGAAGGTGCAGAACAAAACATTTTTTGTGATTCTTTTTTGGTATGATAATGTTTTAACAACTGATTATGTTTTTATCTTAGTAAAGATGTAGCCTGGGGTGGAGTGATTTATGTCTTTCCCTTTTTACAGAACAGTTGCCACAGAAGCTTGTAGCTCTGTTGTTTGAAAAAAAAAAAAAAATCAGCATAGCACATATGTAGTTTTATTTCTATGGCTTCTCATTTGTCTGGCAGACCATCTTACTCTGGGAGAAGTTTTATTCTTTTCAAGACAGCTTTACTGTAGTCAGGCAGTTTTAAGACCTTGATTTTAGTTTTTAGACAAGTATGTATCTCAGAAACAAATACAAACTTAGCTTAAGGTAATACGTATTGTGCTGTGGCTCCTTTGTCAGCGACGGTGCTGATGCCACTGCTAACTCAGTATTTTATTTGCCTTACAAACAGGGGAACCCCAGCAGCTGAGAGTTATCCATTCTCACCTGCATTTCTCAGGATGCCAACTTGGTAAATCCTCCAAAACTATCATTTTGCAACATGCCATAGAATTCAACTAAATGGGAAATACCTCTTCAAAATACTAGATATGCAAGTGCTTTGGATAGGTGAAGGGGTTTTTTGGCAAGCCTGTGACCTGGTTTTGGCAGGTGTTTTTATTCTGTTGTCCACCTTTAGTTGCTTGAAGGTCTGGACCTGACCTTTACAGAGTAAGAGCTGAAACGCAGGCTGGTGCATCTTGCTGTTTAAAAAGCCCAAAGCCATGGTGAATACGTACATTGGGTCAGTTTCCTTTCCGATGCCATTATTTCTACATTCTTCTGCTCAGGGGCCTACAAGTCTTGTTTGGCACCATCTACTCACTCAGCACACCATAAACTGCAGGAAGCCTAGTCTTTAACACTTACTTAACAGAGGTCAAGCAAAGTGTTAGCAGGCAGACTGCTGGCTTACCACCTGGACAGAGGCGAAGCATGCTTTTTCTCTCACGTTGCTTTGTGCTCCTCATATGTTGCCCAATAAATTTGAAATTAAATTATTCTTTAACAGCTAGACATTCAGACTGTGTGCAGCAGCTGCAGACTCTGTATCTATATATCTGTACTACAGAAGGGGCATTTTTAGAACCTATATAACTAGTGGGTCATTGCTGCACCCTGTTGTATGTGAGATCATTGACTAATGTTGTGTCATGTGCCTTACTACAGGTGAACACGTACAGCAGAGACTATTCTGGGAGTAAAAACATCGCATGCTGAGAGTGAGAGTTGAGTTATCCTCACTGAATTTCACTCTGCACGCCACACTTAAAAAGTGTTCCACAGAGGATGGCACCCATTGCCTAGAGGTTAGGGCAGTCAGCAGCCCCTGCTACACAGTCAGCAGGACGAGGACACTGCTTTCCTCCCAGGTGGATGCCTTAACCAGGAACAGAGAATCGCGGTCCATCTCTTTCTGTGAGCATCTTCCAAGGTCAGGCAGAGGCTGTGCTGAAGATTTTGAGACTATACACTCAAATTTAAACACCTGAAGTCAACCTCTTGTTGACTCTCCATCCCATGAGATTTATTTGAGCTAATCTTAGAAGTCTAAAGAAGCAGAAGTCTAAGTGAGAGCTGGTAATGTTATGCTCTCACTGTAGTCAATAAAGAGAAGGGTTATCAGAAGGCATCCAAGACAGGCTGGATGTCCCTAAGTGAGTGCCCATTTCTTCCTACCAACTAGAAAAGGGTGACCAGCTCAGACAGACACAAAGCTTTTAGATGTGTAAACTGGAGCAATGAGTCATGATCAAGATGTCAGTATCCCCTCAGCTCACACATGGAGACAAAAACGTGGCTGAGAAATCGCACAGCTCCCTACAGCACCAAACGGCAGTACTTCTGAAACCCACTGCAGATTTTAATAGCTGTCATCCATCCTAAAAATACACTTGCACCTCTTTTCATTACTGTAGTGTAGAAAAGAACTTCTCTGGAGGCCTGGCAGATAACAGGACCTCAGGTCAGCTCCTCCTCAGGTCACTCAGCTGCTCGGTACCTGTCCTGACTAACACACCC
>NW_010313653.1:0-565 GCF_000700745.2 Antrostomus carolinensis
CCCAGTCTGCGCCCAGACACCGCTTTGGCCACCTGCGGCTGCCACGGGCGAATGCTCTCGGCCCCTCCCCTACTGCCGCGGAGCACATGGCAATGTTTTGGTCCATTGGTTTGGTTCGTTTTGTTTTTGTTTGTTTGTGGATTTGTTTCTGTTGTTTGTTTGTTTTCCCCGAGCAAAATATGCCGCATCTGGCTGCCTCCGAAGAAACCGCAACGTCTCCGGAGAAACTTTCAAGCGGCTTTAAAAAAAAAAAAAAAAAAAGAAATGCTGCTTCGCAGGCTGCTTAAACTCCCTGTGCCGCTGCGTGCGCGGTCAACTCGGGGACAATCGCACAGCACCAAGCCTTTCCTTGGTGGGAAACCGTCGGTCAAAGGCATTTAAAAATATATCTCCATATAATGAGGTGTGCGGTTGGGGTTTAAGCCCCATCACCTCCGTGCGCTGTAACGAAGGGAAGCACGATGAACTGGAACGTCCTAACACAGCAGGAGAGTAGCTGTTAAGACACATGTAACGCAGACGGGGATGTTGATGTAAGTACCTTGCAAGGTTACAAAACACGACC
>NW_010313653.1:631-847 GCF_000700745.2 Antrostomus carolinensis
AAGTTGCCTTCAGCCTCCATTCTCACAACTGGCAGACTGAGGTCGGACTCTGAGCCCCCCGCCGTCTCTTCGTAAATCCAAGTAATATCCCCAACACGACGTTTTTCTGCATAGGGTGGTTTGTTTTTACCGATGCTACTCGGGCAGACATTGTGGTTTACAGCGACCACAAGCAACGACCTGCAAACCCTAAGTCTACCCAGAATGATGGGGGGG
>NW_010313654.1:0-31925 GCF_000700745.2 Antrostomus carolinensis
CCCCCCGCCGGTCGCCCCGGGCTTCGGCCCGCTCGTCCCTTCCGCTTGTGCTGCGCCGTCTGTGGTCGGAGCGGTGTAAGGGCCGCTGCGGGCCGGCCCTGGAGCGCCTCGCTGGCTTTCTGCAGCTCGCAGCGCTCGCAGGCGGCCCCGTGCTCAAGCCGGCCGTGTAGCGGGCCCAGCTGCAGAGCTCCCTCGCACCTCCCTTTAGCAGTGTGAAAACTGTTATTAGCAACAGCTTACTATGACTGTTAAGGCTTATTTTGAAGAGGATTAGAATAAGAAAGCATCCTCCAATCCACCAGTTACTCTCGTATTGGCCCAGTTTTACTGTTGGGGTATTTCCGTGGGTGTCTGTTCTAGCTTGCGTGCTTACTGCATGCAGACTGTGTAATCTCTCAACGTTGTGATAAAAACACTCACTAGTCTAGCGCAGGCTTGCACTACAAAGTTTGCAAGTTTTTTTTTTTTTGTTTTTTGTTTTTTTTTTAATGAAATCTTAACGGTATTTAGAATTTGCTGAGGATGTGGAAGTGAAGGTATAGTACTGTTCTCTAGTTAACTCAGTTAAAATATAAAATTTATTAAAACAGTGTGCACGCTTCTGTGCTTTTAAATTGGTGGCATGAAGTTGTCAGTCTTTATTATGTAAATCCTTGTTCTCTGAAGTCCTTGCTCAGTTAATGAACTGGTCTTAGTTTTGTGTGGCACCTTCATCCTGAAAGTCACTTTTTTTGGTCATTTACTTTAAATTGTCTACACTTTCAACCAATGCTTGATTGTTTAATATACAGTCAGTAAAAGCTGATTTTTTGAACTTGCATTTCTGTTTGTGGACTTCTTAAATATCGCATGATCTGGAATCACCGTGTCTAGTTTTCACCACTGAAGGTTGTATGTTGTATCCATGGTACATCATGAGGAACTTGCTGTTTATCACCGAAGAAATACTGAGGAGATCTGTTCTGAATGCTGTTTAAAAATTGCAATAAGAATGCAGAGTTGCAAAATTCAGAAATTCTACAGATTAAATACATCATGGAGTAGCAGGGCAGCGGATTTGATTTTTCAAGACATGAAGGTCCTGTAAGAAAATTCTGCCCTTGAATTCTCCGTGCTTTTTGGCATTGCTATGACAGCTGTTGAGAAGACGCATTATAAAGTGTACTGGGTCTGGCTGGGATGGAGTTAACGTTCTTCACAGCAGCCTGTATGGCTCTGTATTTTGGATTTGTGGCTAAAGGAGTGTTGACAACAGATCAGTGCTTTGGCTGTGGCTGAACAGTGCTTGCACAGTGTCAAGGTTTTCTCTGTTTTCCCTACTCTACCACCCTGGAGAGTATGCTGGGAGTAGGCAAGAAGCTGGCAGGGGACACAGCCGGGACAGCTGACCCAAACTGACCAAAGGGATATTCCATTCCATGTAACATCATGCTCAGTAACAAAAACTGAGATAGAGGAAGAAGAAGGTTTTTGTTTGATCATTTTGGTTTCTATAGGGGACTTTTTATTGGCTTTCAAGATGGTTGTTATTTGGAGGCAGGCTAGACATCAGTCAGCCTGTGGGAGGTTGTGAGTGATTCCCTTTGTTTCACTTCTTGTCTTTACTGCTGAAACTGTCTTTATCTTTACCCACAAGTTTTCTTGACTTTGTTCTTCCTATTTTCTTCCCCATCCCACTGGTGTGGATGAGGAGAGAACAATCAGCTGTGCTTGGCTGCTGGCCAGGGTCAACCCACCACAAAAATACAGAGAACAGATGATCTTTAGTGAAGTTACTAAATAGGCAGTTGTGTTGAGTTTGTTGTGTTTAAAAAGTGCTGATGTAGAATCCATTAGTTACAGAATTTGCTCTTGTTTTGCTAAGCTCAGGTGGAGTGACAGGTGTGATCAATAGATTAGTTGGCATCAGGATCTAGTGCTTTACATCTCTTATTGAGCAAGGTGTTTGTACAAGGGTTATTCTCAAACACTTGTCATTGGAGTGTTGGGCTCTTGTTTCCTTGAAGGGTTGTAGTCATTTGCTACAGAAGGTTGTGTTTGTTCTGAGAGTCCTGTGCTGCGTATTGTGTGATGTTAGATTGTGTTGAAAATCAGGATATGCTTAAGTCAGTGTACTGAAGTGATTCTTCTTGTGTTTGAAAGGCAGTAAACATATAGGGAAAATACTGAAGTTTGCTTTGTAAATAGAAATACTCCCTGAAGTTTCTCCTTGTTGAATATTTTTGATCATCTTCACTGTACGTTAAGTGCAGAGCTAGACCGGTGAGTAGCACACTCTTGTTGTGAACGTTGAAAGCAGGTGGATTTCAGAGGAATGGACGCATCCTGTAATCTTGAGATGGACTTATGCATCTTTCAAGGACTCAAAAGAATTGCATTGAGAGTTTTCCCCTCAATATACTGTCAGTCTGTTTCATGTCAACAGTTCAGTGTGGCACAACTGATGACCAAGTAATCTCATCGTGTTTTCATCATTTTCAGAAGTCAACTTAAATTTTGAATTTCTTTTGCTTCTAAAATGGAAATACAATGATGCAATGCATAGCATCTTCGATCATGGAAGGAGTTCTTCATGGTATCCCAGATTGTGGGTTCATTACATGCCTGGCTTTAATATTAGCCATTGCTATGGATGAGCTGCAGCAGTGTAGCACAGTATGTAAAGAGAAGTACAGATATCAGCCATTAATTATGTTTCGTTTTCTTTCCACAGTTAAGTTGATTTTACAGACTTTATCAGGTCTTCAAAGCAGAAACAGGTAAGCTGCCAAAAGCGTAACACTTCTCACTGAGTATTGTGACAAGATCATACACGAACTTTTTTTCTCAGACTCGTGGCTGGGAACTAGGATTTGTTCTCCTGAGTGCATGTGGCTGCTGCAGTTAATACTCTGACTACGTGAAAGAGACAACATGTTTGAACACTGAGAAAACATACCTTACTGAACAGAACTGATCACTGGGTAGAGCAGCTTGTCAAAGCAGTAAAGTCATCACTGTTGGTGAATTACTTCATTTTCCAGTGATGTAGCTATCCTTTTTCCTTCCTGCTTTTATCATCTAGTATTTTCTGTGTTACAATCAAAAGTGTCCTGTTCAAAAGTAAACAGGATTTTTTTTGTCCTCAGGACTGAGCAGATATCTCTGGCATACAGTAACTATGCCATGAAAGACTTCAGGTGTTGTTTAGGAATCGTGAATGGTGAGGAGTGACTTAGGTGGATTTCGTTGCCCTTAGGATAGGGAATACTGATAGACTTGTGCACGTGTGCTGGTGGAGTAGCTAACTGTCCTGACTAATCAACTTTCAGTGAATCTTGTTCTTGTGAACTTGTGGGGTTTTTGATACCTTCTCTCTTGATTGAGACAAGGACATTCATTAAAAAGGCTCTAGCTTCTTAAGTGTTAAGATACTGTAATAGCTGAGTACTAAAGACGTGCTATCATGTGTACCTTTTTGTCTGCAGGTGATTTTTGCTGTGGGGTTGAGCTCAGCATGGCTGTAGTCATCCGTTTACAGGGGCTTCCTATTGTTGCGGGTCCTGCAGATATTCGTCGTTTCTTCTTGGGATTGAATATTCCTGATGGAGGTGTGCATGTTATTGGAGGAGAGATTGGGGAGGCTTTTATTATATTTGCCACAGATGAAGATGCACGGCGTGCCATGAGCTGTTCAGGAGGGTTTATCAAGGACTCGCGCATAGAGCTCTTTCTCAGCAGCAAGGCAGAGATGCAGAACACCATAGAAATGAGCCGGAAACGATTTGACCGTGGGGGACGAGAGCCTATGTCTGGCCCTAGAAGAACAGGTAGTAATGGCTCTGGTGCGTCAGGTGTTGGAGACATTCCACATTTAGTCCCCCCTTTTCCAAAAGGAATAAGTAAACCTGGTTATGGTCCACCAGATCATCTGGAGGCTGATTTCCATACCAATGGCATGCCTAAATCAAGCTATCAGTCAAGAAAGGATTCTCATCCATTTAACCCAGATGATCTGTACTTATTTCTACGTGGTATACCTTACTCTGCAACAGAAGATGAAGTGCGTGCTTTCCTTTCTGGGTTACACGTGGATGGCGTGATTCTGATAAAGCATCGCAACGGTTTAAACAACGGTAATTGCTTGGTAAAATTTGCTACGCCTGGTGACGCCTTAGAAGGACTTAAACGTCATAGACAATACATGGGTCAGAGGTTTATAGAAATAAGCCCATCTACGGAGGAACGGTGGATTGAATATGGTGGCAGGGTAGACGTGCCAAATGAAATCGATTGCTTTTTGTGCGAAGACCATTCTCCAAGAAGTACGGGCTACATGCATTCACGGAAGCATTCTCATTCAAGATCACCAAGGAGACAAAGAACACGTTCTCGCTCACCTCCCAGCCAGGAATACTACATACACTTAAGAAATCTGTCTACTAATGTGGAGAAGAGAGATTTGAGAGCTTTTTTCCCTGATCTGGATATATGCAGCAAACAAATCAAGCTTCTAACTGATAAGCATCAGAGGAGGACTAGAGATGCCTTTGTGATGTTAAGGAGTGAGAGAGATTATCAGGCTGCTTTGGAATGTCATAGAAAGGTTCTTCTCAATCGTTCTGTTTACATTTTTCCAATTTCAAAGAAGTCAATGTTGAAAATTATTGATTCTTGTGAGAGGAAAAGATCACAGGACAGAGATTACCCTGGACAGGCCATACCAGAAAAAGGTTATCGGGAAGGTCATTCTGGCCCTAAGATGTGTGTTTACGTAAGGAATTTTCCATTTGATGTCTCAAAAATTGAAGTGCAAAAGTTCTTTTCGAGATTCGATATTGATGAAGATGATATCTACTTGCTCTGTGATGATAAAGGAATTGGGCTGGGAGAAGCACTAGTGAAGTTTAAATCTGAAGAACAAGCCATGAAAGCAGAAAATCTAAATCGTCGAAGATTCTTGGGAACGGAGATATTAGTAAGGCTTATATCTGAAGAACAGATGCACAAGTTTGGTGTGACTGTACCACTGTCTGCACCAGATGAAATGCAGGGTCCTTCACATCCGTATGACAGAGATGAGCTTTCCCATCCAGTTGGTTCACCTTCTGGGCCACCACCAGGGCCACCCATGCATTCGTTTGGTCCCCCTGGGAATTTCAGGCATCCTTCTGAATTTAGGCATCCTCCTGAGGACTTCATGTGCCCTCCTAAGGATTTTAGAGGCCCGCCACCCCTCATGGATTTTGGTGGTGACAGTGAACCTTTTGGCAGAATGGAGTTTGGGAATAAAATGGGAAGTTTTCCTGAAGGAAGATTTATGCCAGATCCAAACTTCAGTGGTGGTTCTGAACGCGTTGTTCCTATTCGATTGAAAAATTTACCTTTTAAAGCTACTCCTAATGAGATTCTGGATTTTTTCTATGGCTACAGAGTCATACCAGAGTCAGTTTCTGTACAGTATAATGAACAAGGATTACCTTCGGGTGATGCCATCGTTGCTATGACAAACTATGAGGAAGCTATGGCTGCTATTAATGAACTGAATGATAGGCCAATTGGTCCACGGAAAGTTAAGTTGAGCTTGCTGTAAAGGAGGAAAAGATGGTCTAGAATAAAACATTCTAGATTTGACAGTATTGACAGTTATTTTCACTTTTTTAATTACTGGAAGATGCAGAAGAAACTGTTTCCATTGACTGTTGTAAATAATGTCTAGTTCAGTTGTTTAGTTCTTGGTTGAAATATCTGTATGGTTAAGATAGGAGAACTCTATTGTGCCTACTTCTTGTGGCAGAGAAGAGCCCAGAAATTATGGAGGACATTGAATGTCTTACATCAAGGTGTAAAGGCATGGAGTTGTAATGCTTTGGGTTATTTTAGTTTGCTTTAATTCCATGTCCCATGACTTTGCATAAGAAAAAAAAAAAATGTAAGTGCTGGTTGATCGACCACACAAACGGTTCAAATAGAAGAACTTAAGTGCTACTGCATTAGTAGATAATGCTTCTTACTGAGGTTAGCTTAATAAAATTAAGAAAATGACTGATTTTTTTTTTTTGTGTAAACTGTTCAGGTTTTGTTCGGTTTTATGTGGTTGCAGGCATTCCTATTAAAAGAAGAAAAAAGAGCTTCCTGTTCACATCAGCTTGCTTTGCAACTTTTTTAAAATAAAAAAGAAATTACCATTAAATTTGTGTCTTATATTTAAAACTTGTATAATTAATGATCTTGAGTATTACGCTCAGCATACATGGGTCTTGGTGAGAATGATGCTGGCTGTTTCCTCTCTAAAGAGTGAACTTCTTACAGTTTGTCAACATAGCAGTGAATATGTAGTTTACAAGGACTGCAAAAATCTGTATTAATGGGTGGGATAGGCTTTCTTGTTCTCCTCACTCACTGTAGTACCTGGAGGCAGAAAATAAATCTTGGAAGTAGATCAAGAGTTCTGACTTCAGCCTGAGCTTTTGGAGTGGTCTTTGTTTTATCTCCACATGCTCATAATATGAATATTAACTTGCTAATGATGTCTGGATGCATTCCAGGTCAATCTGATTAGTTTTAACTAACATCTGTCACTGGCAGCCAAGCTGAAAACCAGCTATGTTATTTTCTTATGTAAGAAAATAAATGCTTATGTCAGTATTAAGAATGCTTTGATTGGTTTGGTACCAGCATATTTAAATTTTAGGAAGAAATAAAAGCTAGACTCTTTGAGGAAAAACTGCATCTTCGAAGTTCAGGCTTAGGAGGAAACTTTGGTTGTGTGGATAAGGACTTCGTACCATTGTTGACATTGCAACTGTACAAGATAGTATTTGGAGTACTAAAGAATTTTATGATCTTTTAGTCCCCTCTCAAACTAAGACAACAAACTTGGCAATGAAAACTTTTTTTAACCTTTGCTTGAGCAATACCAAAAAATCAGATTCATAGAGTAATAGAGGTTGTAAGGGACCTAGAGATGTCTAGTCCAGCTGCCTTCTCAGCTCGTTATTCTAGGCCTTGTCTGACTTTAAGTATCTCTAAGGATAGAGACTCCACAGCCTCTCTTGGGTAGCCTGTTCCAGTGACTGATCACCCTCACTGGTGGTCAAACCTTCATTACTTTGTTTATATAAGGTCATCATTACTAAACTTCCATGTAAGTAGAAGCAGGCAAAATCAAAAGACATTTTTTTTTGTTCTATACTTTGTAAAAGGCCAGTCCAGTGTAGCTTCATTTCATCTGCATGTTGTTTGTCTCGGTTTTAAAACAGGAAAAAAACCATTTTGAATGAGAATGATAATGCCAAGTCTGTATATGTAGATTCCTCTGAGCAAAAAAACTTAAAATGTGGCCAAATTTGCAAATTCTGAACACTTACATACTGTTTTCTGCTGTCTGGTAGGAATTAGCTTCGGTAGCGTAGTGTTCTGAATCCTCCTCTGAATTTAAATGGAATTAAAATTTAAAAAAAATCCACAACAAAATGGTGCTTTTATTTCATAGCTGCTATAAAAGAGATTAAGGAGACAGAAGATTTGCAGGGAAAATAAAGATGTGTTACAAGAATCTGCAAAATAAAGTTGTCTGACATAATCGTGCTGGTGAAAATTTCATCAAGATTATTTTTGTAAGCTAACATCTTTACTACTCGTTCTTTCCTTTGTATTACCAGCTGTGTTGTAAATGTGAACACAACTAACTTCTCCAGCTTGAGATTATTTGTTGGTTTAAAAGTTGTTCTAGCTACACAACAGGAGATTTCAAACAGTGACAATAAATTGGTAAACTCTTTACCATGCTTCTTGAGTAGTGTTGGTACATAGGATTGAATTCTTGTAATTAAAAAAAGATTGGGAGGCTGGAAGGATAGGGGAGTTTAGTAGGTATTTTGATGGTTAAGTGTGAGATTATCTTTTAGAAAAAGCATTATCTGTTCTCAAGAAAGCGTGAGTAATTGCTGATAAGGTACTATAAATTTTTGGGATGGTAAACACTGTATTTCTCTGTTTCATTAAGTTTTTCTGTAATTCCTAAAGTCGACCTTTTTTGTGAGGTAGGAGAGGAAGAGGAATTTGAAACTGCTGAGGATGAAATTATTTCTCTGTACCCTAGCTACTAATCTTGTAGTTGGAATTAATCTCAGCACTGCTTCCTTTTTTATTCAGAATTCCTTTTTCAAGCCATAGTACAGAAATAATTGCTATTTGCATATCTATTATATGAAGACCTGGTCTAGCAATGAACTTAACCATCTGTTTTGGATTACATGACTTCACAGAAAATGAAACGGTAAAGCGGTGATCATCATAATACTGATGTTGTGATACAAATATTTATTGAAGTTCCCTACTTGCCAAAATAGATGGGAATTAGTTATGTAGATACTTTTAAAAAGTTTTAGGCATTAGTATTCTACTCCTTCCCAACAGCAGTTCAATGTCAATAGTATGTAATTCTCGTGTAAAATTATTTTCTGGTTTTAAAACAAAACCCTGTACTGTGACATTTTCACTTATATTTTCATCACATTATTTTTTTGTCAAAACCTGTTTTTTACCTGTCAAAACAAGTATATATTGCATATTTGCATTAGTGGACAAAGGCAGCATCAATATTAAAAATGCATTTCCTGGTTTATTTCTGTACTGGAAAAAATATTTGGTTATAACTTAAGATTGTTTTCTGAGTTACAAGTTTAATTTCTAGATTTATATATATGTTCTTTCTACATTTAGCAGATTCTAAAGCTGGAGAGAAACAGTACGGTAGCAGCTTTCTGGCAGACAATAGTATGCTATTCAAAAATGAACGTGCATAACCACCATCTCCAAAGAGGACAAGAAGTTACACTCAGCATGTGTAATTTGTTATATGTTTGATGGAATTGGTAACTGAATCAAACAGTTAAACACACGTGAAAATTGATCTATATATAGCATGTCAACTACTACAATAAATGTCAACTATATAAAATACCAACTAATCTTATTATGAAGGCACTTTTATTTAAAAGCAAAGCAGCATTAAAAGTAGATACTGGGCTGAGTCCTTATTTGTTAGTGTTCATTCTGTATGTGTAAAGTAATAAAAAGTCATCTTAGTCAAGCCTGAGGTAAATGAGAACGAGACAACACTACACCTCACCCTGCCTTCTGCCATCCTCGATGGGTAACAAAATGAAATGTAACAGGATTGATGCTGCAATCAGTTTCTTGAGTGCTGCAGTTACTTTAGGATGTATAAAACCAATTATCACAGGTATAGCTAGAGGACTGACTAAAGCCAAGAGGTGTGCAGCTACAGAATAAGGTAATATATTGGCAAAGTAATAAGCAAACCCTTATGTTCATAACTGCTTGTCAGCTTAGTGCAGTTTTTGGACAAAAGTCATGTAAATTTAAGCAAGTATGACTGCAGTATAACATTTATGCAAATGTTATACAGGATTCTATTTAAATATTTCATTTTCTAGCTACTGTAATTGTCCATTTTCAGCAGATTCTGTTCCCTTCTTTGAAACTAGTAATTTGTTTCTGGCACTCTACTATAAGTACCAATGCTTGCTCCTGGTGAAATTTTAAAAATACAGCCTCAGTGAAATTTTGGATTAACACAAAAAAGCCTTTAAACAAAAGGATTTTTTTTTCCCCAATCAGAAAAGACTCTTAGAACAGTTTTGTTATCTCACTTCTTTAGTAGCATCTAATTCTTCCTCCTCCTCCTCCTCCTCTTCCTCATCTTCATCTTCTTCCTCCTCTTCTTCGTCTTTTCTTAACATACTGCTGGAAATCTAAACCAGAAATCCAACCAAAGTAAATAAAATGTTTGTTCTCCTGAAGGAAAAACAATTTGCTGTTGGCTTTTCTGGGTCTAAGTACTTGTAGGTTTTTCATTTAGCGGGAAGGGGGAAGTTGTTCATCCCTTAACCCTTCAATTTCTAGTAACGTGCACAAAGCTAACAGAAAGATATATGGCACAGAATATAAATACAGTAATGATTTTTAAAAGCTTAAAAAAAAAAATCCCCATAGTCCTGAGAACTATTATAGGATAGGGAAAACTATGCATTAATTTATTTAATGTTAAAAATCAACAGGGTGTAAGTTAGTTTTTTTCGGGGCTGGCTGTTGAGACAGCAGGCTGAAGATGAGTATTAAGGCATAATCTTATTATGAAGACATCAAACCTCTTCAGTTAAATAAAAAACTCAACACTATGCTGCTCTAAGCTGTTTTTGAGAATAAATTATACAAACTTTACTAGAAGAGTCTTGATTCATCTGTGAACTTTTTTCCCTGCCCATCAGCGCTTGCCCTTCAGAATGATACTGTCGTCCATTTTTGGTTCATCAAATGTTAAAAACAAGTGCCAGCTGCCAAGCTTTTATCTCATCTGACAGATTCTGTCATCTATACTTTTTCTAATGAGGGCTCAATCTAATTCCTATTGAAGACAGATTCTTCACAGAAGATGCAAGATTTACAATTTAAAGTAGAATATAAGGGTTTTTTTTCCTTTCCCCTAAGAAAAGGAACATTAAACTCAAAGATAGTTATCCAAGTCATCTGGAATGCTTTTGAAAAATGATTTTAGGTTCAGCAGTTCTCTAAGGGCATCTGCAGCTCTAATTTTGGTTATATTTTCTGAGTTTTCTCACATACAATGTTAATATAAAACTTCAGTATTGAAGACAAAACTTGCCCTCTTTTTTTTTTAACCAACCCCCTATTTTAAAAGTCTTTAAACGCTGGTTCTTAAATTGACTTCTGAGATTTCATAATTAATACAGCTATGTATGTAACAAAAGTTTTTTGTGTGTGCATAAAGCAAACTGCAATCATTGAACTAATGAAGGCAGAAAAATCCTTGGTCTTGTTGGTGCTCACAAAGTATGTAATTTAGCTTGAAGCAAATGCTTGCTTACAAATCTCTAAACATAACAGAAAATGGAGTTAAATTATTGGATGAAGCTGGGTTAACTCACGTCTAAATGCCAATACCAGCAATCTTTCTTTCTGTGAAAGAAGAAAAAGACAATTGCACTGATTTGTAATTGGAGATTAAGGAGTGCTGCAGATTGAGCCTGTTAAGGTAGTTTCATTTCAATGGATAGACTAATTTTTTCAAGTTTTTTCTAGTTAAGAACATGTGAAATTCTTAAGCAGAACTTCAAACATATTTCTCAATAAAAGCTCCCCTTTCCCCTTTTCTGAAATAAGAGGTGCTATTTTGGCTTTAAGGCTTTTTTTCTGCTCACTATTCGGGTACCTCTGACCATGCTGTAATTAACTAAATAGTAAATTAAATATTATCGCTAGTGGCAGTGAGGCAGTAGTAAGATGGCTAACGTAAGAAACAAACTGGATCACGGTAAGGAAAGTGAGAAAGAAAGGCAATTGTGCAGTTTAAATCTATGTTATGTTGCCATAAAGCTAGAACGTACCCTACTAGTACTTGAAAATTCAATTTTTGATTACTTAATGCTGAAAAAATAATTTAATTTAAAAAATGTAATGGAATCTGATAGTTTGTTGCTTATCATAAACAATTTTATGTGAAAATGAATTCTTTAAGTTTCACATAATGTTAATGATGACTGTCCTTGCTTAAGCTGTTGAGTTGCACGTTTCAGTGCATGTGCTACTACAGAAAGCATGGCAATTCTCATGTCTTGCACAGCAGGCAGTGTTGGAACACCTGGATGCAGACATTTTCAACCATGGTAAAAATGATACTTTGCTGTCTTAGAGGGCAGGTGCTCAACAGGTAGCTCTATTAAATGCACATGGATAAAACCTGTGTAGTGAAGTTTGATTTAAAATATCTGCAAAAAGGTCATTCTCTTCTGCTACAGTTCTCTCTAAAATACAGCATACTAACCTGAATCAGTAAAACAAAATGCTGAAGATAAATTGCCAAGTGCAAAACAGAGGGATTGACAAAGGATTGTAGTGAAAACTTACATAGCCTTTTCAAAACTTGTGTAAACCAAGTATCTGTAATAGTTATGTTTAAAAAAAGCCCTGAACCCCTGAAGAGGTTTTGTCATCATGGGGAGCCATCCTGTGAAAAACAGCTTTCCTGGTACGTAGAAGTTTTCTCTCCTGATCATATTAATTGCATAGATATGAAAAAATGCAAGTCTTATTGTTGCACTGTCAGTGCAGCTTGGGACAGTCATTCTTTCTAACAGGATCGCCCACTGCTGCTTTCCTTGTGGTTTTGTAGTATTGTCTGCTAAATGAATTTTGGGCAGGTAGGATGAAGAAACCAGCACTTCAGTTGCTTGAGCTAGTCTGAGTTGAAAACAACTGTGGAAGTCAAGGGGGGGAAGAGTTGAGGGACAGAAGCATTAAGATGGACTCAAAAATAGCAGTGGTCTTTGCAAATTCCTGCTTTTGATAATTTAGCATATGGTACTCCTTCCAGAGTACTCACTCCTCCTTCCAGAGTACTCACTCCAGGACACTTTAGATTATCACGTCAAAGCAACGTGAGTTCACGTTAAGGCACCAGAACTTTAAAAGTAGGTAGCTCTTTGTGAAAAAATGAATCAAGGTCAAGGAGTACTTTAGATTTTTAATAGGGACGTAATACCGAAAGGTACATTCAAGGATGGTTTGTGCTAAATCCCCTGACAGACAGGTGTTGTGTCACCAGCACAGTTTATCCATCTGGTATGCAGTGACTGCCTGCCCCGTCCCCCACTTACCGGTTAGTGTTTGTGTCCCGTCCTTCCCCTCGCCCCCTAGTCCTAGTCTCTGTGACCTGCTTACTGTATTATTTATACTGCTTTAAACTGAAAATTCCAAAGTACTGCATTATGGCCAGTAAATTATTATTACATAGCATGAAACCAGACCTGTGAAAACTTTGGGAGAGAGGTCTACAGGAAGGTAAAACAAGTCACGTGAAGGTTTTTCTGAACACAGTGTTTTTTGCTAGTGAGGTGTTTGGTGGGTTACAGAGACCAGAGCCCTTAGTGTAATTCAAGGTACCGATCCTGATGCAACATATGACTTGCAGAATCAGAAAGGGCAGCTGGAGGGATGTGCGGAACAGGGTGCCTACCTCTCCCTTACTGCCCTATAGTGATTGCCTTAGTAGGCTGTCCCACCCCTTTTTTCTGCCATGTGATCCTCCTCTGAGGATACACTGCATAGCCCAGTAAGATGACATTGTTTTGAAATGTACTGCAGTTTCCCTCTAGGTCTAGATGACTCCCTGTTCTTTTCAGATATTCCAGGGAGAGGTTATGACAACATTATCATCTGCAGTTAAAGCTAAAAGGGAGGTCTAGGAGAAGAGTAAGGTAAACTTCCAAGTTAGTAAAAATGGAGTTCCCCTCCATCTCTGAGAGAAATCACAGTGTACATACATTTAGGTTTTTTAAAGAGTCCAAAACATAGCTACCTTTGGCACCTCAGAGTAATTAGAGATGCTTTTATACCCTTGATACAGTTTGGCAGCACTGCAGGAAGTTCTCAAGGAAGATGGAAAAAGATTTTTGACAGCTTCCTCTGGTCTTCAAAAAAATGAATGGGTAAACATTTTCTGAAGTAGCTTGAATGTGAAATTTGCTTGTTTGATAGAGAGGACAGGCAGCATATTCAAAGTCAAGGTTGGTCTTCAGGCACTAAATCACTGGGTTCTTTTACCTTTTCAGATACTATGACTCATACTTTCAACAACAGAATAACTCAACTGTAATAACTGATCCTTTCTATCTTGAGAGCAGAGAAGGGGTAATGGTGTGTATGAAGTAAATAAAACTTTTGAGTATTATGATATCAATACATGATTATGTCCAAAAAAGAAAAGTGGGATGAGTACATTTAAATTTGGCCATCTTTGTCTTTAACTGAAACAGTGGTAAAAGGCTACAATAAATAAAAATTAATTTAGCCATTTTGCAATGTCTGCAAGTTTACTGCTGCAAACAAGCGTCAAAGAATTTTGCAAGGTAGCTGATTCAAAAGCAGTGGCACTTTCTCCATCTGATTCACTTATTTTTTTCATCCTCCTTTTCCTCACCTGCTCTGAATTTTCAGAGTATAAAAGGACAAGTCTGTTGCTCATGGGTTTGATCTGCTGCTAGGAGGTATCGCTAGGGTGAGTTAGGGCCTGGTAGAGAATCCACACTCTAGGATCTGGATACTGATCTAAGAATATGCAAATGTTATTTAAAGAATGTCACTTCTGTTTCCAATAAGCTCCTAGATCTTTTCTCTGGAAGATGCCACAGTTTGTTGATGAAAGAAATAGTATTGCTGGAAATGGCATTTTTCAAAAGTAAACAATGCAGCTTTAAAAACTGATTTTGTTTTTTCCTCAAATAAAAATTATATTTAGAAGCTGCATTATTAAGAGCTTAATATGATCTTTATGTCCTTGGAAGTCTCTGTACTTTTGTAACTGTCCTGAACTGAGTAAAGATAGCGGACCAGGTCCATTAGCTAAGGCCCTACTTAAGACAGTCTTTTAATACAGTGATCTAGCATTTTCCTTTCTTACCTGTACTGTCCTTAATGAAGATTTTAAGGAGCCAGTTCTTTGCAGGGGTGACTTTGAATTTGCACGAACTATGTCTAAGCGAGATTGATAGTCAGATGGATAAAGCGAGCTCCGAAAAACCTGTTCAAATGAAGAAAGCATTAACTTGGGTGCCATGATACAGCTTGCAAGCTAACAATCACCCAGGCTGAAGCTAACAAAAATGCAGCACTGGACAATTAAACCTGCTCCAGAGATATGCATCATCCGTAGTTTGGATTGATCACTTTTATCTAAAACAACATGCTTGCTCAACCCGAGACACATCAGCACACTCACATGGTCAAAGTAAACGTTCTTCAGAGATCTGAGAGGATTTACAAACAGAAAACTGCAGTGGCTTCCCACTAACACACGTAGCTGAGTTTCAGGCAAACCTAGAGGTATGAACCCCAGCAACTCCCTTCAGGCTCTCCATTTCCTGGGGAGATAAACTTTTAGTGCCTTCACAAGCAAATCCCTGTGGCCAGTCTCAGCTGCATCAGAGAAATTTTATCTGAAATGTTCAGGAGATGTGCAGCTCACGAAAAATTTGGGGAAACCATTAGATTACAGGGAAGACTGTAATAACCACTGTATTTACAAGTTCTTTCCAATAGTAAAAAAGACTAAATTATAAGACTAATACTAAATAATAATAATAATAATAATAATAAAGACTAAATTATAAGACTAATACTAAATAATAATAATAATAATAATAATACCTGATACTAAAAATAAGAAAGCTATTCGTGCAAGACTTTTAATAATAAAGTCAAGGAAGATGATAGAATTATGGTCAGTCAGTATTTTTATGGAAAGGCAATATTGTCCAATTAACAGGAAATTTAAAAAGAGTTAGACATTTGGTTGTGAAAGATCAAGTACTGACTTAAAGGATATTTTTTAACTGGTGCCACATGACATTTTAATTGTAAAACTAGAATAGCACAAAATTGCCATGGCATAGTTTAAATGAAGTAAAAATACCAAGTAGTCTCAAATGTGATTGTCACTGAAGTGATTTTGTATGTCTCGTTCTAACTGAATACTGCCATCTTGGTCCTGAGCTATGTAATGGAAAAAATAAAATGAGGACTGATAGCATTTACAAAAAAAGACTGAAAATGATCCAGCTTTCTTGACAAGGTGAACACATACACTCAACATACATTTCAGTGATAGGAAGTTTAAAGGCCAAACATCCAGAAAAACTGCAAGAAGTAATAAAGGGCTGGAAAACATGTCTTGGGAAAGAGAGACTGTAACTCAAAAGAGAACAGAAAGGGTGACTTGAAACCAAGCTGTAACTTGGCACAAGGCACAAAAAGCAATTTGGTAACAAGCGTCTCTTAATTCTAGAACAGCCTAATAAAAAACAGTGACTGAAAGATGAAAACAAAAAACCCTCAGAATAGAAAGATGAGAAAGATTTTTAATCATGTAATTAGTCGAGAACTTCTTATCAGAGCAGTGTAAGATTTTCTCTTACTGTTCATCTTTACAGTGAGATTCACAACAGAAGTGTTCTTTGAGAACTATGATTACCTGAGCTTGGAGTGGCAGTTAATTTAGGAAAAGCCTCTATTTTGTGGGAAAGACTGGATTGCCACAGCAGTTCTCTGTTTTTAAAATCTCTTGAGTTTATAAATCTGCACACTCTTGCTGGAGAAATGCTAAAAAAAGGGCTTGGTGTGTGTATGTATATATATATATATATATACACACACACACACACACACACACACACACACACAAGAAGTTTGTTCTGGGAACCTGAAATATTTGTTGCATTTTCTGCCTGGGACATGTCTAGCCCTAAAGTGTGAGAACTGTTTTTATGTAGCAAGTCTTAATCACTCTTACCTCTAAATCTTCATTTTCATCAATATTTTGGATATTTTGGTAGGCAGCAGTATATATCTCTAAAGCTTTCCCATGGAATAACATTTCTATAGTTATAAATTCAGAAAATATGTTCTAAAAGCAAATGAAAATAAAGGTTTTCTTAATGCAGTAGAGCATGTTTCCACTTCAAATACAAGAAATTACTGAATTCTGTACTTGGTATCTAAATGATACAAATAACTGCACAGTACCTAGTACTTTTAAGTAGTCAGACCTGAATTTTAGAAATTAAACATAAATGCTGGCTGGGCTGTCACTTACACAGTTGTCATTTCATACTAAATTCTAAGTAAATGCTTGAAAGTGAAGAAGAGGCTCATTAGCAATAAATAAAATGTCATGCTGAAAACTCACTTGATATTCCCTGATACATATTTGCAAGATGTATTCAGTGAATTTTTGCTTTATTGATGGCAATCTTTTTTAACAGGTTGGGGATAAATTATCTGTAAATTTTAGACATATTTGTAATTTACAAATAATTATATAGTTTAGTTAATAAAATATACTTTATATATTAAAAAAAACACTTAATGATGACATCTTCAGAACTCACAATCTTTTTCATATTACTCTGTCATCAAGTACTGGTTGGTTTGGTTGGGTTTTTCAACCACCTTTCTATTTCCTATTTAGTTTTCCTCCCCCCTTAAAAATAAAAGGTATCTCACTTCAGTGATTTTACGATTTGAGATCACATAATGGAAGTGTTTTTCAGTAACTGTAGTCTTTGGGACTTAAGCCACTCAATGTTTGGCATTAAGAGAGAAATTAAAACTTTGATTACTTGCAGTCACTAAGCACTTGGTGCTTTTTGTATCAGTAAAACCTTTAAATGCAGTAACCTACACAAATTTCAGCATGGATAAACAGATTATTTACTTATCACTATTTGCTGATATCAATCCACATGTATCATTCCAATAACAAATGCAGCTACCAGTGAAGTAGAATACAGCAACTCTTGCAAGGTGCAAATGCTAAACAATTTGATACAGGAAAATTCTGAATTCAATAAACTGTAAGAATAATTAACTTATTTTTAATTGCAAAGTACATGATATCTGGATTATGAAATATTCAGGAATACCACAAGATTTTTATTTACATAGGTTTAAGTTAATACTAAGTGTTTCTAATCTTTACAAAGAGTAACTACAGTAATTTTATTATGTGAGATGAAACATGATGTCATATACTGCAATGTGAGCACACTTACTTTTATGTCCTTTATTTTCTGTTTCTCAAAATTATCAATGGTTTCCTCTAACTGCCGAGTTGTTCGAGTTGCATCCAGGGAAGCTCTCTGCAATTCACTTTCAGCCTGGTAAAGTAACAGAAAGGTGAAAATAGTCCTGTATTTGATAAAAAGATATTTGCTCCAATTGTCATGAAAACATAGTAAGGTTTTCAAAATACTACACATCTGTGTTACTGTGTTTGTAAACTTAGTTGTAGCTTAATAAACAAATAAAGATGCTTTCTTCCCCTTTGTGACTTTGATCTGAAGCATGAGAGGTGACTAGCTGCAGCCAGTCAGGAACGTCCCACTGCCCTAATCCATTTCCTGTGACACTCATCTGCTAATTCCACCGAGCCAGCCCTGACACTCTGCTGACAACACGGTGACTGGGTTCAGGGAATTAACCCAGCACAAAGGTTTACCCTTTGGAAAAGTTAAGGTTTTTTTAAGCTGGTGTAAAGGAGAGGGCAGGAGTGCACAGGCCAGAGTGGTGGATGAGCAAAAAAGATCACCCTTTATTTTCAAGTGCAGATCAGCCTGCTGTGTCTAGAATGAAGCTTTTCTAGTGTCATGTGCTGAACCTCATCTTACTAAGATTTTATAAATTATTTTAATAGATAGTAGAGCAGCAGCTGGAACTAATGCACCTTTCCTGTAAGTATCTCAATCAACAGACTAGAGTTATAAATTTTTTAGATCCAAAAGCATTTCAGGTATTTTATCTTTTTATTATTTTTGTATTATTAAAATATTTTATAAAACCCATCTTCAACAGGGCACTGGGAAGGGGACTCACCAAACAATCCCAAATGCATAAATACACATTTTTTCTTACTTTGTTACAAAAAGCATTTTAGATACATATTTTAATTAGACATAACTATGAACTCTATAAAAAATGCACACTACCATTTAAATAAAAGATATTGAAGCTATTCTGGTTAAGTAAAGTCTGAGGACTGTGTACTGTTACAAAAAAGTGATGTAAAGATGTAAGAGCTTGCACTTCAGGACTGCAAAATTTGAGTCTAAACTTACTTTATTTTCCATACCTTACTAATCAAACATCATAGACTAGTCAAGCCAGTAATTACTTAAAGGCTCTGTCAGTTAATAAGTTAATATCATCAGGAATCTATTCTGTCCTGAGATGTAGGATCTTTCCCCTTTCTACAACAGTGCAACTTAAGAGAGGAAACTTTTTTTTTGTTTAAATGAAAATAGTCACCACAGGCCCAGTTCCCATGATCCAGTTTTCAGTGTTGTATGTATATGGAAACCTAAGGCATAAGCCATGCTGTGTCACTTCTCTTTCTTTGATTAAAATCTGGTAACCTTATATTACAGGATTATAAATTTGAAAGTCTCCTTACAAAACAGTTTAAAGTCATAGACACAATTCTGCCATTACTGGGCCAACAAAATTGGAAATGATCTTCAGTAGTACATAAGGGCACGTGTTCATCTCCTTTTCTTGATTTTGCCCAAAAAACAGGAGGGAAGTGGAGTAAGCAAAGACATTTTGTGTATTCTCAATTATTACAATCAGTCACTGTGTAAATGAAGGCAGCTGTTATGCATAAGCAGCCATTACACATGCAAATACAGCAAGTGATTTCTATGATAATGAAATACGTCTTTCCGATCCATCTTAAATAGACTGGCCAGGTTTTGTGCACAGATGCACTGGGAAAGGAATTTTGTTTGCTGTAGAGTGAAATGTCTAAACTTGCAGAACCTGTGTAGTTTGCACAACAGCAGTCTGACATTTTTCTCTTCTGAAGCACTCACCTGTGACTGGAGATATTAGTAAAGGAAAAATTGGCAAAATAACAATTGTTATTCATAAAAGCATCTGTTTTCACTTCTTTTAATATATTGTTATGTATTTACCTCAGATATTTCATAATTTCTGTATACTGGGAGGGTGCTCTTACTATATTGTCTGAAGCTTCCTGCTGTAAGACATTACTTACAGTTTGTTAACAGCTTTGCTAGAATTCAGTTATCCAGGCCACAATATTTCAGAACAGCTGTTTGTCTTGGACTGAGGGTTTGGTTATTTATTTAAAGGAAAAAAAAAATCAGACAACCTAGGTACACCTTTTCATAAAAAAAACCCTCAACAAAAAAACCCAAACGACCACAAACAGTGTTGGTTTATAAAAATGCATTTTTATATTTAAAAAAAATGAGGTAAGGTTTTTTCACAGTCATACTATCCCCATGTTTTACAAGATGAACTTGAAATGTGGGAGTGAGTATTGCTCACTTTGCTATTTGTGGCCGAAGTTGTTTGCTGCTGAAACATCACTGTTGCTCAAGAGTAACAGAACCACTGATGGAGCTATGCTATCACCAGTGAACACGGTGAAGCCTCTGTCGGGCCTAAAAGCTGACCTGCATACATCCTCAAAAGCAAATGAACATATTCTTGCACCCAATACTTTTTATGCATTTTGTGCTGATCACTTTAAAATGCAAATACATAGTGTTTGATGCCTTTGGCCATATGCAGACTATCTAGACTGTCCTGAGATTTAGTAACTCTTCAGGCAAGGTCTTAAATGCAGAAAACACAGGTGTTACAAAAAGCAGAAGTGTATTTGGGATTAGTTTAGCAAAGAGACAAGAAGAAACAAGCGAGGTGCCAGCCATATACCCATGAAATCAGCTGGGAATTAGCGCAAGAGGGAGAAAAATGGGACTAGTCTCCCTTTGTGGAGAACAGCTTACTGTTATCATTTACTCCCTTAATTCTAATGGAAGAGAACTCTCCATCACAGGTCAAGTTCTAACCCTATGGCTGACATCCCTGTGTCTTCATTACATGAGTAACTCTAATTAGTCATCGCTTGATGTACCTGATTTGATTAATATTAAATAGGAATTCTTTGGCAGAGACAAAAATAAAATTTAATTCTCCTGTGTGGCATTTGACCATCACTGTAATTTTCACTCTTTCAGCAGTCCCATGCTTCAGTCACTTGAAAGATTCTGATTTCTGAAATAAAAGTTGATGAAATCCTACAAAGAACAAGACTGCTTTACTCCTGAGTCCAATGCTAAAGTCTTAAGAAAAAAATAAACAGCAGATCATCATGAACTTAAATGCTGTATCATAATACACAGGTATAAAGGGACTGAAGTGGGATTGCCTTAATCCCCTTTCTTTTGGCATTTTGTAGATTCTGATTGCTTCAGAATTTGAAACTTCAGTGAGATTTTAATGGAATTTCTGTGGAGGCTTAATTTTTCCCTCTGTGATACAGAATAGTATACTGGAGAGGGTCACTGGTCTTTTGAAAGGAAGAGTAGTCTGTTTGAGTATTCTACTAATAGAATAACAACTTTTCCTTTCACACTTCATCTAGCAGCTCGAGGAAACTCATACTCCATCTAGGTACAAGGAACTACCAAACAACAGTGAGAAAAACAAAAAAAAACCCACCAAAAAATCCACAGAAGTAAAAAAGGAGTTGTCTGATTACACTTATGTTCAAAAACCTCCAAATTCCTAGATGCAATCTGTGCTTAACTTTCGTGCAGAAACATATCAAGTACTCTGCAGTTTCTCTTCAATCAAAAAGGGAGTGAGTAACAAGCAGCTATTATAAGCTGTAACATTATAAAGTTTATGAGAGGATTCAACGTCAACATAGGAAACAGTCCCTCTAAAGAGCATTCTTCTCTTGGTACTTTCCAAACACAATAGTTTAATTCCCGAGAAATTTTAAAAACGTTTCTTATAGCCACTAGAAATGCAGGATACAATAATGTGCCGATCTGATGGATTCCGCTGACGTGTCTTTTCCAGTTGAGATAACTGCTTGGCTTCTCTGTTCTTTGCTGTTAAAGTTGCTTTAAGATCATCCTGGAAATAAAATGTTTTACACGTTTGAAATAGATCTAGGATAACAGATTTAGGATAATACAAAATGCACTTTTCTTCATACAAGCATTGCCTAGAAAACCTGAACAAAACTTCTGCTTTAAATAAAACCAGATTTTTATCCTGTTAAATGGTCCCCTGAAAGAGTAGTCAATGGGGACCACGAGAGTTTAGCACCTTGCCCAAGTTTCTGTAGCACACGCTATAATTGAAAATGTGGGTAAAGAAGAAAGATATTTACAGCCTTTCATGAAAAGTACAGTACATGGTCAAGAGCCCCATTCCAGGCTTAGCAATAGAATAAAGGTGGCATTAAACTAAAAATAAACCAGAAAGAAAAAAAACTAAACAGGCATCAGTCAGTACCAATCAGGTCACAAATAACACAAAACTGCCACACAGTGTTTAAGGTGCCATAAAAAAACCCATGGCTGAAAGAGTTAAATTGCCTATTTATATATGCAGTTAGTAAGACGTTTAAATATATTTGGAACAAAATACATCCTAGTAATGTAGCTGGAGAAGATGAAACTTTTCAATGTAGAAAAGGCAGAAACTGTCGATAAATATTTTTGCTCCTCATTTCCAAAGAAGTAGGATGTACTTCTAGGAAGATCTATGACAATTTAAGAATGTTTACATACCACTTTCAAATTCTTTTTTCACTATAAAACTGTGTTTTGCTAATAGTTTGGCATAGGTGGAATCTAAAGTTGTCAGATATTTATCACTCCATTTGCCCTGGTATGGGAAATGACATTAATTTTGATGGCTCTAATTTTAAGAAGCAGTACCTTACAACAAGCAGAAATACAGCCCGAGGGAATCAGTCTTACCAAAATCTGAGGGAGGAGTTGGGCATGCACTTCAAACCATCATTTCCTTTAAAAAGAACAGCTCCCATTTATCTACAACTCCAGAACGGAGCGGATTAAAGCTATTAAAGACTATCATCTCCTAGGATGTTGTCTGTGCTCCTTCCCTGGATTTCTGAATTTTAACATGTTGTAGGTCTCCTTCACCCAGAAAGACATACAACCACAAATGTTCCTCTTTCGGAAAGCTCTGTGATCCTCTGACCAGATCACTAGTCAATGCCAAGCACAAGCATGCCAAGGTTCAGAGTGCTGTGTCTTCAATAACGAGTCTGTACACGAGATCAGGATCAAAGCATGCGGTTCCTTCCTTTTTTCTATCCTTACTGTCTGTTTGTATGTCCTTGTGTATATGACTGTCATTTTGCTTCATCTTTAGGGACACAGCTCGTTTCTGATAATAAAAACAACTGCATCTTTAGCCCACGAAAACTAATTTTGCTGCTATTCTTTCAAAACAGAATACAGACAACCTTGAAGGCCATCTGAAAGTCTACCAGAAAGGGCGTTCTCCTTTATCAAAACCATGCGACTGCAAGAAAAGCAGTAATAGAATTTTTTTAAAATTGATTTACATTTTAAATTTTAAATCAAAGGTAGAGAAAGAGGAGATAAAAACATATTTGCCATAGAACGAAGCCAGTTTTGTATCTAATGGTCACAGCTGTATGTTTACTGATATTTAAGGACTGGGCCTTGTTAACAGCACTGACTGTCTAGGCCCATTTAAAACAGTCAATCAGAATTTAACACTGTGGCTGAAAGGGTTCTGACTTTAATGCAAAACATACTTGAGAATGCTAAGGAAATTACTACAGGTACCACTATAAAATTCAGTATTTTTTCCTAGCACATAGTGACTTTGGAAATACCTAGAGGGACTGCACTGTTCCCTTCTCTACCTCTGTTCTCTGTGGCAACAGCAGCCATCATACTTCTCTGTGCTAGCTGAAGCCTGACAAAGCTTTGGTGCTACTGTGGCTGTAGTGGTGGAGCTATATACAGGTTTGGGATGTACAAAGATAGGGCAGAGTTACATACATATTTTGTCTAAGATGTTGAAAAACTGAAAAGGGTGCAGAAAACAACATTTAAAAAATATTCACAAGCTGCAGAAAATGCCATTATTGTGGCGAAAGAATTAAGGTCTACATTTTTAGCTAACTGAAAAGAACAAAAAATAGGTTTTACTAGCATCTAAATACCTTCATCCAGGGGAAAAAAAAAACCCCAAAACAACAGAGCATCACAGAGCTCTTGAATCTCAGTGGAACATATAACAAGAACCAAAGATTAAATGAACTCTTTTGCTTAAAACAAAACATCACAGACATCAAATAACCACTAACTACCACAGTCCTACATTCCCCTCCAGTGTCTTCAGACCAAGATTTGATGTGTTTTTGGAAAACATGCTTTAATTACACCCAAAGAGAAATGGAATGGAGTGTAATAGCCAGTGAGATAAAGGACAGATACAGAGAATATAAAATTATTCATAGTCCCTCTGGGTTTAAAATATTAATTCAAGTAATATGTAAGAACTCTGGTCAGCCATCTAATTTCAAACCACACAGAAGTACAGCTACAGTCCATCCACCAGACAGTGAGCTGGCAGATCCTCATCACTGTACTGTTACCTGCTTTAGTCACTGAAGTTATTAAAGCAAACCAATTCTTTCTTCTGCAGGTGGATCACCTTGGTTTTATGATGTCCTGTTTTATATGAAGAAAAGGAAACCAGGAACAGAGTTGCCAAAAAGCAGAAAAGTGAAGACTGATATATAGAACAATGAAACACAAAGAAATCCTAAAATCCTACATTTAAGCTGCATTACAGGACAAGAATATTATACTGGCTTCCACTAAAGGTGCCAAATCCTGCCCCAGAGAGCTACTCAGCATAGTAAACCAGGACATGCGAATGAAACAATTTTATTGCATTAGCAGTTAAAGGACAACACTATTCCGATTAATTTGGGCATCTTTAAAGCATTTAGTATCACAGAACATTGATGTCTTACCCCACAGAAACAGCAACAGTTCTTTTTAGATACAGCACAAAAATGGTTTGTGTACAACCTGGAATGGATCCATTAAAGAGCAGTGAGAACCCCCCCTATAAAAAGTGCTATAATAACATACTCTGCCTGGTTTTCCTTAAATCAGCTAATGTAGTTACAGGTAACCCAGTCGTACAACTAGCACCCTGTGCTAGCTTTACATGAGTGACAAAACTGCCCTTTTCACTAAAAATGTCCCAGTGTTTAGAGGTGATAACTGAAGACCTGACAGTTGAAGTTTTAACCAAGGTTTATGATAACAGCTTGGGGGGGGTGGAGGGGTGGGAAATCATTTAATGGTCTACATTTTCAGTGAAATCTCTCTTAGTTCAAAGGTATGTTGATAAAAGTTAATCCCATCTACAGTTTAAGAATGTTTTTGTGCTCCTTGCTGTAGCTAAGATAAACATTATGTAATGCTTTCTGGCATTCTGAAAGGCAGAGACAACAGGAAATGCCATTCACTGTTGCAAGGGATGACCTGGCTTGAGTTGCTTCCGTCCTCAGCATTCACTGGCTGTCAGTAGCAATGCACCTTGAGACAGTATTGTCAATGCTTTGGAAGTCCCAGGCACTGCTGTAGTGCTCTGTGTCTCCTCAGCAACACTACTGCCACAAACACATGAAACTTGTCTTCCACCCTCACCGTGTATATCCTAGAGAATACTCAGTTCTAGGTCTCACAAACTGGGTTTCAGACTGTTAAGATACCAAATTCTAGGATACAGGCTCTCTAGTCTATAACTGTTAAGGACTACCACACGTAGTACCACTCAAATGCAGGATGCTTTTCCTTCATAATTGTTTCTCTAACAACCAAGTGAGAGCTGTGCAGTGAGTTCTGAATGCTATATCACAGAATCACAGAATGGTAGGGGCTGGAAGGCACCTCTGGAGATCATCTAGTCCAACTGCCCTGCTAGAGCAGGATCACCTAGAGCAGATCACACGGGAACATGTCTAGGTGGGTTTTGAATGCCTCCAGAGATGGAGACTCCACAACCTCTCTGGGCAGCCTGTTCCAGTGCTCTGTTACCCTCACAGTAAAGAAGTCCTTTCTTATGTTTAGGTTGAACTTTCTGTTTTCCACTTCATGACCACTGCCCCTTGTCCTGTCACTGGACACCACTGAGAAGAGTCTGGCCCCATCCTCCTGACACCCACCCTTTTAAATATTTATAAGCATTGATGAGATCCCCCTCAGCCTCCTTTCTTCACTGTATTGAAAGGATATAAGAACAAAAACATATGAAAAATACTAGCATGAGACACAGTACCACAATGCACTCAAATTAACCATGATGAACACACTGTAAGATTTTTGTATGTAAAATATTATCAAATAATGATCACTTTACCTTTTGGTTTATATAATTATGACACAGATACATACATCAATTACAGATTTGAGTTTACAGGATGAATGTATCCTTTATGTAATACACAAGTATTACGAAGTACTACTTTCGTCCTGTAAACTAGTGTCTGCTGTTTAAAATTTACTTGCTCAAGCTTATCCCTCCTGGAGGAACGAAATTTACAGATATTTTGTGGGAATATTTCAAACCTCTATACACACTGTTTCCAGAATATAGTGAGTGAAGAGACCATGGTACTTTGTGTATCTTCATGTCATCCTGATGACTTTGCAGGACAGAGAGAGATTCAGGCCACTACTTATTTATCAATTTCAAAAAGTGTCTTCTACATTATAAACTTCAATGCAGAATGCAGTTCTAAGTTAGAAAAGCTGTTAAAAGCAGCATATAGATGACTAAGAGCCAAAAGCATTACATGTAATTCACTTTTTGGAACTCTAAATAATAATAATAATAACAATAATAAGTAATAATATTAATAACAACAACATAATTTATAATTAAGAAAAACATCCTGAATTTGCACTATACAGGAAATTTCACACTATCCACAATGCCTTTTTTTAGCATTTGCTTGTGCTCCAGAAGTCTGAATATCCTTGTCTTTACATCAAAACTTTTTCCTCCAACATATATATAGCTTCAATTCAGATGTATTTGCTATCTAATTCAGTTAGACTGATTACTGCAATATGAAAAATCAGAACCATTCTCCCCTGTAAAGCAGAAGTTTTCAACTGAATGGGCAGAACACCAAAATGTACCTTGTGAGAAAACAGACGTTGAACCTACCCTTTTAAGTTTCACTATGGTCCCATAACTTTTCAGAGGTTCAACAACCTTGGCTTCAAGCCTGTCAACCTATAAAAGAAATCACAAGGTCACAAAAATAATCTACATCTAGGGTGTGCAGAAACAGGAAACAATTTACTAGTGTGCTGGTTTTGGCTGGGATAGAGTTAATTTTCTTCACAGTAGCTGGTATGGGGCTGTGTTTTGGATTTGTGCTGAAAACAGTGTTGATAACACAGGGATGTTTTTGTTACTGCTGAGCAGTGCTGACACAGAGTCAAGGCCTTCTCTCAGATTTTTGCTGAAAACAGTGTTGATAACACAGGGATGTTTTTGTTACTGCTGAGCAGTGCTGACACAGAGTCAAGGCCTTCTCTGCTTCTCACGCCACCCCACCAGCAAGGAGGCTGGGGGTGCACAAGAAGTTGGGAGGGGACACAGCTGGGACAGCCGACCCCAGCTGACCAAAGGGATATTCCATACCATACAACGTCATGCTCAGCTGGGGGAGGAAGAAAGAAACGGGAGACGTTCGGAGTGATGGTGTTTGTCCTCCCAAGTAACCGCTACGTGTGATGGAGCCTGGCTGTCCTGGAGGTGGCTAAACACCTGCCTGTCGATGGGAAGCAGTGAATGAATCCTTGTTGTGCTTTGCTTGCATGCACAGATTTTGCTTTACCTATTACACTGTCTTTATCTCAACCCACGAGTTTTCTCACTTTTACCCTCCTGATTCTCTCTACCATGGGATAGCAAGTGAGTGGCTGTGTGGTGCTCAGTTGCTGGCTGAGGTTAAACCACAACAACTAGTGACTCATTTTATTAGGAATTTAGTCCATATATGCTGAAAATATAGTGGGATGGAGGTTTTAAAAATATCGCAAAAACCAGAGTCAATTAAATTAACCAGTGAATAATTTTTATTTTGCAGAGCTCAATCTGATTTCTAGTGGAATTCCTTTTTCTTCATTGGCGATATATCAGGATAAATAAAGCATGGAGATTTTAACAACCGAGTACTAAGTACATCAAACACTGCATCTTGGAGATCTGTAGCTTTCTACCTAAAGATCAACATATTTCCTCTACACTTGTTGGTAGAGTATAGACTAAGCCATCTTTGCTATCAAACATATTGTACACAGAAATGCTACACTTATGTTCTTAAAAATAATGTCTACGGCATTGTAGGTACTGAAAATATTAAAAATACCAATAAGTTGAGTAAAATGCATGAATGCTCTCACAGATGAGTACACCTGAATTTTTGTTTCAGTTCTCCGAGTTAGAAAAACAGCTACATATGGTCAGACAGGCAATAGGATAAGACCTGCCTGTTTGTCAAAATACTGCCGAAGTGGCCCCAGCATAAGCTGCTGATGACTTTGGACCAGTGAGCCATCTGGCCCATCGCTGTTCTGTCCAGATTTGGACAAGGTGCATATCTCTGCTAGAAAGGGATAGACATTAATTACACTCCCCTCGAAACTGGCAGTCACCAGTCAGCTAAAATCTATGCCACCTGAGCTAACATTTCTCCTTTACTACACTCGACCAGTGCACTGACAAACTAATTCACTTAAACTATCAATAGAATGGAAAGGAATGGAATAGGGCAGTAGGCTCTAAATGAAGCACATGATGCAGACATACCAAATTACCTGCCCTTCTTGCTTATTTGCTCTTCCATATGTTGTGGAAGTACCTCACACCTCAGCATTTATATATCTAGCACGGCAGCTGAAGACCAGAAATCGATAACCCTTATAAGCTAATTTTCTCTTGCTCACATTGTCAACACAGATGAAAACTGTTAATTAACCTGATGCCCAAAAGAAGTAAAGCTGAGATTATCTATTTGGCTTTCATAAGCAAAGGAGAACTTGATTAAAAGTTTCTCTTTTTCTTTGATTCTGCCTTTTCTTCTTCAAAGGGCAGTGGTGGTTTGGGGACAGGCATGTTAGGAGGATGTTCTTAAAAACATACCTAAAAACTGAAAGCAGCAAAACTCAAGTTTTTACACAGGTACCTTCCAATTACAGATTAATAGTTTAAAGGTGAAAATGTACAGAGGGATCGTGCAGTCTGACTTCAGATACACCTTTGGCCATAATATAAATGTACCCTATTAACAGAGGGATAAATTGCTATGACATCAGTTGAAGCATAAGGAACTATGTATGGCTTAGATGGGGCCAGATGCAGAAGATCTTATGGGAGGGTAGGGGGGTTAAAAAAAAAAATAAAAATCACATTATCCACACCCTTGGATTTCTATTACTTCTTAAAAATCTGACTACCAATACATTGTTAAAGATCCATGGCTATTTCTTGTTTTTCAAACCCTATACTTAGTACCTTATACTAGATACCTCATAGATTAACTTATCTGAAAAGGTTTTCTTTTTCTACTTTGTTAATATAGAAAGATGACTTGCTATGCTTCTTTTTTTTTAAAAAAAAAGTCCTATCTGAAAACATCAAGAATGTCAACTACTTTAGTCTCTTTAAAATTAGAATGGGTTCTTAGCTTTTCAAAACTATAAACGGGAATTTTCTTTGCCTTACTAAAAGAATAGACAGGCACTCCAAAAACTAGTTTGAGTACATTTGCCTGAATTTATTTTTTCTTAAATCTCAGCATTTGGAATTCTGGATCATAAGTTACAGTTTGACTGGCCCCACACATAGATGTGTAAGTGGCTAAACACCTTTCTTTACACTCTCACTTATCTAGCAAAAATATGACTATATTGTTGCACACGGTCCAAATCAAGTTTGTACTTTTAGTGTTGAACTACAGACTTATGAAATCTACAGTGGTCCCAAACAACATCTCAGGCCCACAGTGCCTAGTGAGGGATTCCAGTTAGTATTCTCTTCCATACTGCTTATCATAACAGACTCAGCAAAGGGAAAACGACTGATTTTACCTCAGCTGCTGCTAGACAACTCAAGCCACAAAACTAAAATACTTTATTAACCATAAATCATAATCCAAAGTCTAAGACCAATAAAAGATTTGCTCTGTCTCAAATTCTGTCAGTGCTCATATGAATAGTTTTACTGACTTCAACAGGAGTAATCACAGGCAGTTTTCACCAAAATTATTAGCAGGCTATTCTGCTCTGCCATTAATATATTTAAAAGTGTTTTCTCCTATATTTCTCTTGTGATGGCAGAGTATATCTTTTCCCTTTTAATCATAGATAAGTAACTGAAAAGTTCAGATGGCAAACACAACATGTACAGCTTTAATTTTGTACCTCTGCCTGGCGATAATCCTGAAGTCTGGAAAATTCATCTGCAAAGTTTTTCAGTCCAACTTTTAAGTTTGGTGTCTCTGTGGCTGCATATGCATATATTTCATTTACTAGAAGATCTGCTTTGTCTCGTAGTCTGGCAGTTTTACGTACATATCCAGCAAATATTTGGCACAATTCACCAAAATGTTTTTCCACATTTGAAACAGCATCTTGTATTTGTCTCGTCTGGTTGTCCCTGGATATCAAAGAAAAATAAGTGAAAAATAAGAAGAGGACAAATGGGTACAACACATACAGAAGAAAAAAATATATAATTATACTATTAATAATTTATACTTGATTTGGACATCTCATTTCAGTGCAAAACAGAAATCTATTCTTAAAAAGACAACGTTGTAACAGTCTGATGTAACGTGTGCTTATTTATGAATGAATAACAAAGAAACAAAGCAGGATTTATACTTAAAAATAAAGATCCAACAGAGGAAAATCCAAATCACAAAAATCAGCCCAGAAGTTTTCCTCCTGGGGTTATGCAAAAGCTATTACTATTGGTATTAATTAGTAACAGAGTGGTAACCTGCAGGTCTCAAACAAGAGTGGGTCATACAGCTTCCTGCAAGAGTCTGCAATCTAAACAGAGAAGTCCATGGTTGGAGAAACTGGGTAGCAGAGGGCAAATCTGTAACGGTATTAAATGTGCTTTAAATTGTGACGGTACCAAACTGCTCCTGATCAGCACTACAGAGGATAAGTATCCCTGAGAATAAGAGAATAAAAGTGAATGGACACAGGTACAGAGGTGAGAACTCTAAAAACACAGAAAGGACATTCATCGCATCAACAAATTATTTTCTTTAAAATTATCTTACTTTCATTATTTTCTTTGAACCAAATGCCTGTATTGTTTTATTATTAATGATCTAGGTAAGTAGTTCTGAATTTTTAATTCATATACTTCACTGGATATTTTTGCTTTCCTTTTCCTACATCACTTGATGGTCTTGCGTTAGTTACGCTTCAGTGACACTATTAAACCAAATCAGTGTCAGTGAATTCACACCAACTGTTGTTGAACTGACTGAAACAACTACAGGACAATTTAGCTAACAGTAACTGCCTGACAGTGGGTCCTAAGAAGTCTCCATGGTCTACATGAGGTGATTCATGTGAAGTGCTGGAATTCTCAGCAAGACTACAGTCTTGGTGAGGGACAGAAACAATGGCTTAAGTACTTCATATCCTTCAGCTATCCCAAATCCAAATGCGGAACAATATTTAAATACTGACTTAAGATCACAACGCATGAAAATCAGAAAAGTGTAAAGAAATGTAATGCTTTAAGAATAAACATCAATGCAGTCAATTCAAATGAAGAACATGTTTCTTCAGGAGCTCTTCAGGAAAAATATTTCAGGCCAAAGTTCTGCTACAGGCAAAACCCCAGTTATGTTCCTTCATGGCAAGCAAGTCTAGAAGACTGTTCAAAAGAGATTTTGTTCAAAGAAAAAAAAAAAATCCAATTAAGTTGCTCAGTCCTCCAGGACATGCTTGAGCAAAGAATTATTTGAATAGGAAAGGCTTCACCTAGTGAGAGGGAAAGCAAGTCTCTGTAAGTATTAATAAAGTTGTTTTTCAAAATTAATATTATCTGATAAAATCTTTTGTAAAAGGTACATCTTTTCTATTTTATTAGAAGGTCTTCATGTCAGAAAGTGTTTCTCTCCCCGGGGGAAGCCTTAAGCACGTTTCCTCACCCACTTTACAATTTTGATCTCACAGCACTCCCATGCAAATATTTAATTTCGGGACATGAAACACTAAATTTCCTTAGACAGGGGTGTGAAGAGGTTTTTTTTCTCCTCCTAATTATTTGTGACCGCTTAGAGGCGGCCACAGCATGATCAGCGAGAGGCCCGATTACATGGGCGAGTCTTCCCTTAGCAACCTCGGCACCGCACGCTGAGCCTAGAAAAGTTTTGCGGCCTTTACCTGAGGAGA
>NW_010313655.1:0-37833 GCF_000700745.2 Antrostomus carolinensis
TCGGCATGGCTGTCGCGTTGTGCCCCTTCCCCGGGCCCTCGGCAGCGGGTGTGCTTGGAAATAAAATGAAACGAAACGGATGAGCAGAGCTGTGGGTTGCTTCTTGAGGGTGAGACCTTCTGGAGGGAGGAGCAGCAGGATGCCCTGCAAAAGGCTGTGTTAAGTGATGAGCGCTGCGGGCTGGCCCACCCTGCCACCCGCCCGAATGGTGCCAGGTTGACAGAAAAACTGTAAAAAAAAGTATATTAAAACCACGTTATTTTTCAGTCAGCAGGGCCTGACAGAGTCCTGGTCACAGCCACAGTTGGTGTGTGGGCATTAGAGGTGCCCTTGTGACGAGGGGCCGCTTGCACAGCAGTTGAGTTTACACACCAGCTGGGCTACACTGACCTAAAACTGTTTTCATGGAAAGGTGAATTGGTCCCTTTAGGGAATGAAATGCTGCAGTGTCAGAGAAGAGGTTACTAGGCTCTGGATAGTCACCTGAAGTGGGGAAGAGTTAGGCACCAGATTTAGTTAACATGAGGCTACCTGCTCTCCCCTGCGCTCCCATCCTCCCATGCCCAGAAGTACCTCACCTTCACATGCCCTATATCCCTCCTTCTACCTGTAAGTCAAGGCTGTAGTTTATGCTCAAGAAGCCAGGACCTCATCTCCCTCTTAGTGTTTTGTTCCCTAGCTCTAAAAAAGAAGCTACTGATATTTTGCCTTCCCCAAAGGCAAACCCATTAAACGGTGTGGGACAGCTTTCTACTATGGTGATGGGAAAAGTAAGGGAGGGAAATGACAGATTTAAAAAAACTAATTTTCTACTTTGGGTGTGTTTCTTCTTTATTAAACATAGAAGTTCATTAAAACATGCTGATAAAATCAAGAGCTTTATTGAGGGGTTTCTTTGTTAGCCCGTATCAGTTTATAAAGTATCTGCACAGTGAGGCAGTCTACTGCAAAAAGAATGAGGGATTTAAATACCTAATATCCATGTTTGGGAAGCAGGCGGGAAGGCAGTGAAAACAGTCAAGGTGCTCTGCTGCCTTTGTCGGTTCGTCATGGTTTGTTTTTTGGTTTGGTTGGGGTTTTTTTGAGGGTTTTTTTTTTAAGTCACATTGGACAGAGTCACTATGGATTTTAAACAGCTTACAGCTCCGTGTCAAAAAATACTGTTTTGGTTCACCTCTCCTTGAAAATCCTCTCCTGCAAGCAATACAAACAGTAGTCCTGAAATAGTGAGATATTTCTGGAAAAGGTGTTTCTATTCTGACCCATCCTTCCACTTTTGTATGTTTTTAACATAAGTAGCTAGGATTTGGGGAGGGGAGGGTGGTGGTATCACATCTTTGTTATTAGAATATTGACATCTCTTGCTTCATTGATTTTTTATTACAGTCCCAAGGTTAGAAATAATGATTGTCAGTGACAACTTCTTTGCTGCTTACTTTAACTTCAAGTGATAATTTCAGGCATATTTTACTTTAGTTTATTTCTCCACAGCTATAAAGACTCACTGCCTTTCTGTCATAGATTTAACAGGAATAAGTGGTTTGTAAAAAGCCACCTCTGAAAAGTTTAGGGCTGCAACATGCCAGCATAAAAGATAGCACCAAGCCAGGCTGCCTTTGTCGCTGCTACTGCTGCTGTCTTGGCATCTGTCGATGAAGAACCACTCCAATCTGGGGATCCCTGCCGGGGTGAGATATGGCCACGTCTCCAGCAACGGACCAGGCAACACCAGTGCCAGAACGCTGCGACCATCTGATGCAAGTCGCTCCTAATGAAAGTCCAGCATGGGGCTAAATGAGTTTCCTCCACTGCTGGGTGAGGGGCTAATGATAAAAGCACTCCCTGGGCTCGCCGCTGCTGTCGGTAGCTTTGTCAGGGCATATGGCAGTTGGCTAACTGCAGCTCTTGCGAGGTTTCCTCTCGCCGCGCTACCTCTGGAGTTGGCTGGCGGGCTCGGCCGAGAGTCCTCTGCCCACTGCCCGAGGGGCATGTGGGTGTGTGGGTGCCATGCCGGGGAGCGTGGCAAAAGGGCGGGGAGTTGCGGGGCAGCATTATTTTGGCACCTGGCGACTGTTGTTATTGCTGTGGGAGAAGCACAGCTCACATAAAATCTGTACTGGTTTGCGGTAGAAAAGGCTAAAGATGTGCTTGTTAACGAGGTTAGCTGCGCTCCCTTGCATGCAGACACACTCTGCTGCCCTGAATCTGTGGGCTGAGGCATTCTGCGTTTCCAATCATATAATTCACAGTTTTATTAATGCAAAAAAAAACCCCCAAAAACCCCAAAAAACCAAAAATTAAAAGAAAAAAAAATGTATAGGACAGTTGTGGCCAGGAAGTAGGCAGCTCACAAAATATAATTTTAAATAATGAGAGAAAGAAGGTAGATTCTATCTTTCAGCAACAGACCTTTTCATTAGAGAAACCAGTGAGAAATAGGGTGGAGAGGTGGATCCAAAAAAAAAAAAAAAAAAAAAAAGGCGAATGTACACACACACACACACAGAGAAATCCTGCATGGAAATTGTGCTGAGGAAAAAAAAAACCAAAACCCCACCAACAAACCACTGTAGGGATAGGTGCTTGCTCACTCACTTTTGTTCTTACAGCAGTTTCTTCCACGTCTACTTTCTGTACTTGGCAGTAAATGTGAGACCTGTAATTTTTTTTTTTTTTTCAAACATAGCAGCAGCAGCAGCATGTTTCTGCACCTGTTGGTTTTATGATTTGCTTCTCACAACAATTCCTTTGCTGTTGAGACATGATCTGAATGACAGGCACTGCTGAATCAGCTTGTAAATAAAAATGGAGGTGGGTTCAATGCATTTTCCAAAATAATCTCTCTCTTCATGCATTGTGTGACTTGCTGCTGCTTTCCAAGTATGCTTTATCCCTCATCGCTTGCCATTCTATTTCTCTGTTCTGTTTTAATACTCTTTTTATCTCTCACCATTATTTCCACATTCTTGTCTTGCTCTGCTCTCTTTTCATTCCCCTGGGTTCCCTCCTCAACATGATCTCAGCAACTTAGATAACAGCAGAGGCATTCATAAGTGAAATGTTTAGTTAAAGCATAGTAACCCTGCCCTTGAGATGCATTCAGGGCAGGTCAAAACCATGTTAAGACTTTTTTTAGAGACTTTCAATTACAGGACTTGCTTGTGAATGATCTAGTGCAAGTGTGAACAACCGAGAGACTGCATTAAGGCTTGGGCAGTGCAGTCACTGCTCTTCACTAACCACACTAACTCCCTGGTGCCCTGGGAGTAATAATTCCCTAATACTGAGTTAGGCTGGCTTTTTGACTATAAGAACACAAAGCAGCTCAGTGGAAGGCCATCATCTGTAACATTGTACTTACAAGAAAAGAAAAAGAAAAAAAAACAACACAAAAAACCCAACAAAATACAACACAGCCTTACTATTGCAGTCACTGTCTGTTTTCTATAAATTATAAGTTCTTCTCTGCAGAGTCCTGAGTCAGGATTTCAGTATGCTTTCGGGATCCATCAAGGAAATATATATTTGTAGTGTATACTCATACAGCACACTATGTGGATCTCAAAGCACTTTAAGCCTGTTTATCATGTAGACCCTTAAAACCCCTGGCAGGGTAGGTTATTTCAAAGACTGGGCAGCTTAGGCATTGGGGCCGTGGTCTTTAGAAAATTTGTTACTGCTAAGATCCCTTTCAAGATCTGTGCCTAAATGCTTGAGGCAGTATTGAAAAAGGGGTTTCCGTGGCTTAGCAGATTTGCCCTGATTCATAAGCTTCTCCTTGGCATTACTGTCAATCTTGAAAGCCAGTGGGAGTTCTGGATAGGTCAAGGTGGTCACATGAAAGTCCATTTAATAGTATCAGATTGAAGCAAAGTACAGATGGAACCCTGCTGCATTTTTTCTGGCACATGTTGCAAGTTGTTCCAATTATGATTTAAAACTAACCTACATCTTTGGATTAAACCAACACACGCATTAGCAAGTGCTTCATGTGAGCTTTAGGTAATTCTTCTGTTGGTGGTATAATTTAAAGTAATGCACTGTTTAAGGGCATTTGCTACTATTTAAAATACATTGTTGTGAATCACATGGCAGGGAAGCTCCATCAAGTACAGAAACCTCCATGTCCCATTTGGCTTATTGCTGTGATAATATATTCAAGAAACATGCTTTTCAGGTGAACCAGAATAAAATGGAATTTCCTGGGAAATGAAAACATTTTTTTCTGGGTAAATATTTTTAATTTTCTGTTGTTAGATCTGCATATGTCCAGTACAAACCGAAGATATGTTGTGAATGGCATTCAGTACCTCTTAGAAGCTATGGGAGAAGCAACTGAGGGGCTATGCATGCTATGAGATATTCTCAGAGAAGTCAGGCCCCAAAAAAGTCCCTGCCTGCATGAGGACAACCCTGACCATTACTGAAAGGTGTGCAAGCCCAGCTGAGGTCCTGGGGATCGCCAGGATGTCTGTTACACGCTCCTCTCGGTATAGTCCCGTGTTTGCTGTGCTTTATCACATAGTGCTGCCTCACAAAATGGTTCAGGTGTCTTGGTACGTCCAGTTAAGAGATTATGGTTTGTCTCCAGCTCCTGCTCAGAAAAGACTTCTTATAAGCAGCCTTAACCATGTAACAAAGCACCCTGCTTACAAATGGTGTATTTTAAAGATGCTTGGAGAAAGGGGAGAGAAATTTTTCAAGTAAGCTTAGAGCAAGTTTATATAAAGACTACAGGACAATTACCGTCTTGACAACTGCTTTTTCTTGATGTGCTTCACATAAACAAAGTTACCTGAATGCAGAAAAAGGAAAATTATCGTTAGTGAACATAATAAAAGTGCCCTAAAAGGTGTTGTGAAGTTTCTCCCATTCACCTAAAATCTCGGGCGTCTCCATGGAAAAAGCTGCCCAAAATATGCTTCGCCTTTTCCCATTTAAAAAAAGTTTCAAGAGGAATTTTCAATACATTAAAAAAAAGAAAGAAAGAAAGAAAGAAAAAAAAAGATTAATTTCAAATGTGCTAGGAAGAAAGATGTTTGTTCTAAGTCACTTTAACTCAAAGCTTTTGTTACTTTATGAAATGTCAGCTTTTTGTCTTCTCTCCACCTTTGTCATTTTTTTTGCCGTTTTCTCAGTGTTTCAGGGTATGTGGTACCATATTCACAGTACTTCACTTTCCCTTTCTGCCTTTCAAAGTCAAGGAAGATTTAAAAACTGAATGGAGGAACACGTAAAAGAAAGAGGGGAGGGAAACAGGTGAAGATGAGAGTAACAAATAAATCCAGGGCTTATCCATTTTATTGCTCTCCTGGCAAAGATAAGAGGAAGAAAGAGAAGAAGGAAAATCTGACTTAATATATTAATATTATTATTTTAAATCTGTAAGCAAACATTTCAGTCAGAAAACAGAAATTTAATTTGGTTTCAAAATTTACGGTCTAAAGTATTTGGAAAAAAATTCTCAAACTAATTTTGTTTCAGAAGCTGTTTTCAATGGAATGATGTTTTACATGCAAAAAACGCCATTTGGTTCGACTTATGACTTGGCCTGAATGATTCTAAAGGCTCCAAGGGAGCTGTGGAGCCATCGTTTGTGATCTGTATTAGTGTGGCTCTAGGACACTTCAGTAGTGGCCACATTTTCAGTATCCACTGGCACTTCATACTCCTGAGAGGAAGATTAGCTTGTCTATAAGATAGCGCAGCCTTTTAAACAAGAGAGTAAAAAATCAGTTTGTCTGATGTAAAATGATGACAGAAATGGAAATCCCAGTACTTCACATGGAATAATGCTTCACTGAAAATTTTTTATCTGTGTGGAAAAGGGAAGGAGTAAAAAGCTAGAATACAGATAAAGAGTGTGAAATTTTACAACTTTGTCCTGTACCCCAGTGTGTTACCAGCCACAGGAATGGGTTGGAAGAACTCCTTACTTCACTGCTTATGCTGTTTCCTGTGGCCTCAGTAAATCACTTAACCTTTGTCCCTAAGTTTCCTTATCCAACAAGTGGGAATTTTAATACTTAATTTTCTGCCTCAGAGGAGTGTTGTGAAATTTAACTAGTTAATGTCTGTAAAAGGCTTTGAAGCCTCACAAAATCACCAGATATATTTTTTAAAGGAGAATATGACAAATCCAGAGTGGAAATACATAAAATAAATATATGAAGCAGGTTTTTTTTTTTTTTTTTTTTTTTTTTTTGTTTGTTTGTTTGTTTGTTTTTTTCCCAGAAACAAGAGTGAACAAGTTGTGAAATCAGTGCTGCTACAGAATATAAAGAACCAATGACTGAATAAATCTGCTTTGCAACACACCCTGCTAATTCACAACTCTATCAAACAATCTTCCATCTCCCCATTTTGAATTACTGGCATTTATGATGACTCCACCATGCATTTTTCCTTCCGATTTTAACTCCCCTTTTAAAAACACAAGTTTGTGTCTGCCCAGACAAGTAGGAACATTCTCAGCATGGGATATGCAACGAATTAATTGTTTGGTGGGGTTTTTTTCCATTAAAAGTTTTGCCATCCGAGTAATATCTTCTATAGTTTTCTTCCAGTGTGCTGTCAGCCCTATATTTATCAGGTGTCATTTCTTTTTATTCAATGATTATGCCATTTTCAGTAGTGCTGGATGAATGCTTCAGAAAGCTGTCTACAAATACTCATTCCAGCTCTTAAATAAACTCATTTCAACTCTGTTCATACATATTTCATGTACACTTTATCTGATCATTCTAGTGAATGATTTATTGACAGGAATGTTTGCCCAAATGAAAGATTTTAAGGTTCAGGTGATTTGCAAAAAAATGTGAAATCTGCATTTTTAATAGTAAAAATGTGTACTCTAAACCTTAACTAAACTCAGGATCAACCTGTTACTGCACAGAAACATGAAATATGAGGCAAAGTCCAGTAAAATACAGTCTAATTTAGTTATTCTAATTTAGTTCATTTGCAATGAACTAATCTTGAGCAAATGGCAGAGTAAGAATGATTTTTAAAACACCATAATATTTCCAACAGGTAGTATATGTAAGTTATGGGTTCTTGGGTAGTATATGTAAGTTATAACATTCCAGTAGCTGACAATTCTCACGTAGAGTTGCAATTCATAGATTAAATCACTTGTGAATTGTCTGACCATTTATTGTGTTTGTCATATTTGGATACTGAATTTGGTACAACAGAACTCATGCTGTTTCTCTCAGCAACGTAGCAGACCCACCTATTGACAATATACTGTTTTCAATAAGGTATCGTTTGGAAAAAAGTTGATTTAGGTGCTGGATAGAACAGGATTATAAAAACTGGAGTGACCCATAACATATTCCAGTTGAATAAGTTATATTTTTCTCCACATTTAGTTTAGATGTGGTCATACCCAATTGATGCATGACTTATTTCTTTAGCTGAATTATTATTGATTCAAACGAGCAAAGAGATATGATATCCGTACTGATGAGTGCTATTGCAGGATGACATTTAAACTGTCAGCAGTGCTGAGAAGCAACTAAATATTTCTGTACTTCCTTCTAAGAAGTTTTCAGATGTGCAGACTAGTTTGGAGAAATCACAAGTGCTCTGAGGATAAGCAGTCTAATATTTACAAAACGCAGACAAAAGTATTCTGTGACATTATTTCTGATTTTCAGATTACAGAGTAAAATGAATAATCTCCAACGCAAACAACCAATTTTCTCCTATAAAAGACAAAAATGTGAGCCCATTGGACAAGCAGGCCAAACAGCACAATTTTATGTAATAGTTTGTATTTCCTCAAATCGGTTTACATTCAGAATCCTACAAAGCGGTGCATTGACAAAGGTCCGAGAAATATTACCCTTTATAATGTGTCGTCTTTGATAGGAAATTAATCAGTCATTGTAATTCCTTTCTCTCCTTTCTCTCTCTCCTTTTGCACTTTAGAAAGTAAGCCATGGCTCTACACTGTGTGACAGCTCTGTCATACAGGGATTTGCCCAGGCCAAGAAGCCTGTATCTGCAAAGAGCATCCAAGTAGTTGAACAGTTCTGTTGCTGTTGGTGGGATTACTCATTCTGAAAGTCACATCATTGCCTTACAACAAGGAGGGCAAGGGCCAACCAACAAGAAACGTTCAGAGGTGACTGATGTGTTGAGGGAGGAAAAGAGACGTTTAGTTATTTAACTGAGAGTTAGACACTTAATGCTGCAAGTTACATAGCCTTAAATGCTCTCCAGCATTCCTGGCTTTAGCTAGTCCTGTATTACAAGATAATGGAGGAAAGCTGACAATTCCATGTCAACGCCATTACTGTGGTCCTTAAGGATGTGTTGATGCAGTAAATCACTCCATGCAGGTTGAAATTATTTCAGTTGGAGGAGTAAAAGGAGCAAGGTCCTACAGCTACTGGGGAGAATTAATCAACTCCTCCTCTTCCCCTCTCATCTCTCCCCCTCCTTTGATGTTGTGGAGGGCTGGGTAAGTGTGCTTACATACTGCAGGCAAGGTGAGAGCTAATTGCCTGGTTTGTTGATTGCATCTTCGGTACAAGAAAGTGACATACTGAAGACCAGTTGCCTGAACTGCCAGGAATCTCTGTTAGACAAGCAGGATATTTCAGCCCTTTACAGGCTTGCAAGTTTGACCAGGAGATGCTTTTGTTCCTAAATTTGGAGTTTACTGGCTGTTGCTTTTAGTTCCTACCTGATTTTATTATTTGTCCTTTTTAAAAATGAGGAGTGGTTTTATTCATAAACTGGAAATTTTATGTGAGGTTCATCAGGATTAATTTCTGTGGCAGTTGAAGATGGAGTGATAACCTAGTGGGGGAAAGATGGGGATAACCTAGTGGGGGAAATTCCAGAAGTGGAGAGACACAGGATACTGAGGATGTGAATCACAACAGACATATAAAGCCCCTGTTCTGAATCACCCCCTGAAGAAGTTGTCTTTTCCCACTGAATTTGGGGATGCTGGAGGTCATCGGTTACGCTGAGGCTTCAGTTAATCTTCCTGTATATCTCCCTTTGGTTGTCTCATGGAGAACTGGCCCTTTGGTTTGTGGCATCCTCACAAATGTGTGGTAAGAGTGCTGTGTTTATGGAGTCTGACTGTCTTAAATTCTGAAACATTTGGTTATTTCATTTCCTCCCAGAAAGAAACAAACAACATTTACTTCTTTCCTAGATCATCATTGCTGATTCTACTTAGCTCCTTCACAATTACTTGCAGCTGGAGCCATTGAAAAAATAGAACAACCTCTCTCTTTTAGATCATACATAAGATGAGGGCAGACAAATTACCCTGACTACAGTGGGCTGCAGCTACATTAATTTCACCCAATGCTATCTTCTTTGCCTTCCTTTCCCACTTAGTTGCGTAATGTGAAAATTGGCCTCTTCTGGTATTATTATGATGATTTTGAGCTTCTCATTCTTCTCTCACATAGTGTTGGCTGCCTAAGATGACCTCAGAAACAATCTGGTTAAAAAAAAAAAAAAAAAAAAAAAAAAAAGTTAGCAGAAGGAAATGTTCCCTTGTAGTAGCAACCTTTCAGGGAAGGGTACCAGTGTAGTTCCTGCTTACTGAATGCTTTCTGGGGCTATTCTGGGTATGTGGGACACTCCTACTTATTCTGATTAATGTAAAGGATGAAAATACTTTAAAAAAAATAAAATTAAAAAAAAGAGAGAGAAAACTTCTATTTCCAGTGAATTGCTTTGTGTATGAGAAACCAGCATATGGTGCAGACAGGGACAGAAAAAAAAAACAAAAAACCAACCCCAAAACAAACCTCTCTTTGGTATTTATTTCTAAAAAAAGAATAAACGAGGCAAATTGCTATTCAGGCTGGGTTGTATACCCATCTATTCATAATGGTTTTGAAGTGGTAAAATGGTAAGAGCTAAGCTGGTGGCAGAGCCAGCTCAAGGCTTCACAGAGTAGGTAGAAAATGAGTTTTATTGATCCAGAAGTGAGGGGTAGGAACACCCACTGTGTCTGTAAGAAAGGAAAACCTGGGTGAGAGAAGCAAGTGGATGGATCAGCTCATGATGCTCCTCCATAAATATGTCTGCTGCTTCTCAGTGGGCAGCTGTGTCTTCACAGAGGCACAGGTGAAAATAGGCAGTGGGGCCTGTGTCATTTCACTACGTCTACCTGGATGTATGTACCTATGAATCCTGTACGTCAGCCTGCTACCCTACGAAACTGCCTTTTTTGCCTGTGTCTAGAACGTGTCTTCCTTCTTGACTGAACAGATTTCTGTAGCCCAATTAAGTGCTATATTTGTGGTATTTTCTGCAACAGGCCAATATCTGAGGTGCCACAGTGATATGGGAGGGAGAAGTTCACATTGTGGTTCTGCCAACAGAGACTGCTCTAAAGTGGGGAAAAAAAAACCTCTTCAAACCTAACCCTAAACTTACCTTGCCTTCTGTGGAGCTTCAAATCTTGATACACATTATTCCACACCAAAACTTTAATCCCACTTTAAAAATAGTTTTTTTAAAATATCGCTTGTGTTCACCTGCAGGATCACAGCCAAATTTCCATCAATGTGTATGATCATGTTAACCTAAAGGACACCCAAGGGAAGGCACATGAGACAGCCAAGCTGTGGAAGAGCAAATACACAGTAGAACTCCAAAAGGAAACAAGCAGCTCTTTCTTCTAATGTGGTCTGTGTTGAGTCTCCTATTACTATTATGAAAGATAATATATGTTTGTATTATGGCAACAAGCAGGAGTCTCAGTGAAACTGTGTCTTGGCACTCTGCAGAGTGGGCTTTTAATATACACGTTCTATTCCAAGTTTTCCCCGAAATCTACAAGTATACAGGCAGTAGAGTCAGGACTTGAGGTAGGATTATGGGAATCTGGATCCTGCATGAAAAGCTGAGGATAAAAGACATCCTGGGCAGCTGTAGTTGCTGAAGAAATCTCTTTGTCCTTATTCTTCCATCTGGGCAGACGACCGGGTCTGCCTGAACCATTGCTGACAATTGTTTATTCTGTTTCAAAGTGATATTTCCATTTTTCTGACCTATCTATCTGCACAATACTAAGACCTGAACTACTTGAATAAAGAAGTGAAATTAACTCATGAAAACCAAGTAGTGTACAAATCTCATGGACTGACGTTTATTCACATTGTAACACTTATTTGCATTACTTCAAGTCTATGATATTCCCTCACTTTGGACTTCTTACCACTACTGCTTATAAAAGACACTGGCAGGCACTATCAGTGGTTTTACATACCTTTTAATAAAAAAAAACAAAATAAAATAAAATAATGAACTAAATAACACTACTACACTGTAACAGGAGTAAGGAACAGAGAATGTGAAGGATGTAAAGTTTAAGTAAGTTGTTCCTTCCTGTCAGAGTCAGTAGTCTGGACATTATATTGGCAAATAACACTTATGATGAATTGCACAGCTCAATCTGCAGCTCATACATGTATATTGGAAAACTGAAGAGAATTAATGTGAGCAATTTTTTAATATTAAATTGAAAATGAGATATCTTTTTTGCCAACAGAATATTACGTCAAATTGTTTTCTTTATTGCATTTTTCTTCTGAATATGATTACTATTTTTCCATTTTCTTTAAGAATGCACGATCCTATTGTTTCTCCATACTAACTATTTGGGCTTTCCTTTGATCTAGAGCAATTTCATTTAACAGATCAGGAGTTGAGTTCTCAAGCATTTTATCATTTCCTTTGTGATGAAATCTGATCCAAAGTCCATGACTTCTGTAGAAAAATGCGCTGTTATTGACATGAATGTGCATTGTGTCAGGCCTTCACATTTCAGACATTTTTTATATGTCCTGACAATAGTTCTTGAACCGTGCAGACAGTACTGATGGATTATCCATTCTTCAGCATTTCCAAATGGAAACAAAAAAAGTTGGTCAGAGAAAAAATCTTGGTCCCATTGTAGTCAAGGGATGTTCATTACAAATATTTCCAAATGCTTTTGTTTTGAACTATAATTCAAATATATAGACTTACTAGACTTCATTATAACATAAAAATTAGTTGCTTTCTGACTGGAACTACCAGTGAACCCAATTTGATTACACTGAATATAGGGTAGCCTCAGTCCAGAGCATAGTTATATTATATATCATGAAATGGGGTTACTAGGTAGGATCATTCCACTTCCTGGTACCACAAGAAGTCAGTTAGGAGGAGTGCACAAGAGTTCCTTCAGCTGTCATGTACAAAAGAAAGGTTAGTGAAGGCCAAAGGTAAATAGAATTACAAGCATCTGCCAAACACACTGGTCAGACCTAGAAGGGGCATTGAGAGGTGTTGAACTAGTGCCAATTTTATGTTTGCTTCGCTGATTTTAAAGCATTTGATTAAGAGGAAAAAAACTTGGCTTGAAGATGGGGTGGCCACTGTGTTTTGTTGACCCTAACCCTAACATACTTTCTTACATTGTTAATGTGAAAAACATATTACAAAAGTGATTTGGACTCCTGAAAGGGATAAGGTAGCAGGTTTGCTCTTGCTTTATCTCTTCAGTATACTAACACAGATGACCACAAAGAGATACTAGAAAGTGAAATCCAAGCAGACATTAGGTTTATTAATAATTTAAGGAAAAGTACTGATTGCCCCATTCACAGAGGAATTACAAGCTTGGGGCAGGGGGCTGGATCTCTGACAGGGTCAGAACAACTCAAGGGGTTCTAGCAGGAAGAATGAAAGCTTCAATAAGTGAAGAGCTCATCTATGTGTATAGTCTTAGTCAAGATAATTCACGTGAATGGGGTTTTCAGAAAAAATTAGACACGACAAAGTCAGATCTGGGAAATTCATTACAAATCAAGGCTCATTATGAACTGAAGGCTCAGCTTGAATGCACATAAGGAAAAAAATAATCAATTTTCTCAGGAAAATTGTGTGGAGAATAGCTATTTACATCCAGAGCAGGATCTGGGAGAGAGCCTATAGACGTTCAAAGTTCTCTCTTCAGGGCAGCAAACAAGAACCACAATGGTCCTCAGTTCTTTTAACTGCTCTGTGTCTCTTGCCCAGTTCACACGCAGTCACTCTTTTTCCTTTCATACATCCTCATGACTGTCTTCTGTGGAACTGTCATTTTAACTACATGCTCCATATTTTAGGGTCTCCTGTCATACCAATTTTTCCAATATTCAGTCAATCAGGTAACAAGATTTGTAAGAGACAACTGGAAGAGATTTGGTTTATCATGCCACTAACTCTCACATTGACAATGATTGATGATAATAATGTATATATGTGAACAAATACACCCTGATTTAAAGGAGAAAATAGCTGGTGAAATCCTAAACAAAATCTGGAAAGAAACATAGAAATGAAAATTTGGAATTCTTGGAAAAAAAAGTTACCAGAAATCATTGTTTTGATGCAAGAAAAGGAGGAAAAACTCTACTAGTCTGAGTTTGTCATTACAAGTAAGGCAAACATATGGTAGAATAAAGGACAAATAGATATTGGATGATCCAAAATAGAAGTCACAAAAATAGAAGCTTGATGGCTAAACACATCATAAAGAAAAGCACGTCTGGCAACGTTGAGAAGGTTTATCCTATCAAGCTGGCAACAAAACACAGTAGATGGGAGGTGGCAGTATTATTCAGGATGCAAAAAGGACGGAAATGTTCAATAAATGTTTCTGTCCCTGAATTTGGAAATAAGGGGAATTATATCCTTCTGTTTGATGAAGATGATGAGGTTTATTACCAGCCTTCTTCATTGCTAATGGAATAGCAAAAACAGCTCCTATAAAATAATCACCTTTTAAATTTGGGGGAGAAAGAATGATTTCACTGTTCAGTTTTGAGATGTGATTGATGGGATGTTCTGTAAATATAATGGACTTTTGCAAGACCTTTGAATCAGTGGCGCATAATATTCTGATTACAGTCAGTGCTACGCAACGTCAATAAAGAACATATTAAATGGATTAAAAATTGGCCAAATGACAGCTCTCAAAATTGAAATCATCAGTGGTCAATGGTCAATGCTAAGTTGTTGCTGAGTAGTTGTGTCCTAGTGGTGGGAGGTTACCATAAGGATCAATGCTGGGCCAGTATTGTTCAGCATTTTCAGTGCTGGGGGAATCAGTGATTGGGAAATAATGAATTGCAGCTGTGGAAGGTTCTAGGTGACCGAGACATCGTGGAGGCAGGCATGCAAAGTGATCTGTATCAGTTGTAGCTGAGATTATTCAAATGAACTGTTTTGAATAAAACTAATTTGTCTTATCTTAGAAGAAAAATAGAGCTCATGACAAGACAAGGGTGAGAGTAGAGGAAGACCATAGCCTGGAAACAATGCAACTAAAATAGAGCACATGAGACAAATAGCTCCCAGAAAACTTCCAGAACAACTGAAAGGCTGAAGGAAATCCTGCCATCCTTGTGTAAGTGAAGGGAACAGTGAATGTGAATGGGAAAGTGATTTCGCCTTTACATATGACCTTGGCAAATGGGTGTAGAGACACATGAAGTTCTTGTGGCCATGCTTTTTTTACTTATAAAAAAAACACAAACAAAAACACAGAACCAAAACCAAGACATTGAAATACTGGAGAAAGTACAAAGAACCACAAAAATTATCTGAGAGCAAAAGTGAGGGATTTAGTGAGAACAATCTCTTTAGCTGATCAGAACAATGGGATGTGATTTGATCACAGGTGATGGAGAAGTGTTTGGTACTAAAGGACTACTTAAGAGGGAATAAAAGCAGAGCCATGGCCAACAACTGAAACTAGACCCATTCAGATCGAAAATAAGATGCATACCTTTAACAGTAGTAGTGGGGAGGGATAAACTGCCACAACAAAGCACCATTTGGGGGAATTTTCAAATAAAGACCTTTTTTAATTTTTTTTGAAGATGTACTTTAATCAGTCACAAGTAATTGATCTTGATACAGGGTGGTACGTGTGGATTGCAAGGGCCTAGGATGTGTAAGAAATGAGGCTTAGATTTCTAGTGGCCTGTCTGATTTTGCACTCAATAAATATATGACTTAAGGTCTCCAAAATTTCACTTCTTGTGAACTTCCTATGAATTTGTGTTCTGATTTGGTTCCGTTCTTACTTTATGGAAAGCAGTTAGCTCACACCTTTAAAAAAATCCAAAAACCAGCCACGATTTGTAAGTGCCTCTTAAAAACATAAGCTGAGAAAGGAAATGACTGGATCATTAGCCACTAATTGCCCCTTACTTTTTGAAGACTTTTCACCTCTCCCCATCCAATGTGCCACACAACCGTCTCAAATCTCAAGTCAGGGAAGTTTCTGGCAGAAATTCTGGACCTACTAAAGTCAGGGTTTGGTGAAATCCTGCCTTCTGAAGTGATCAGCAGTATGACTGTATACATTTTTTTTTTTAACCTAATTTTGTGTTGCCATTCGTATCTTCTGTCCCCACTTTTTTATCCCTCCTGGTCCCTTTTTTTATATTTGATGTGTTAAGTTCTCCATGTGAGGCATTATTTCTTGGCATAATTAGATCCCATTGTAACAAAGAAGAGTTTCCTAATACTCATAATATTACCGTGCCTCCTAGTAGTACTGAAGCATGGAAAATTTCAGATGTGTTTGTGGCATGTAGCTGATTTAGTGAGATTATCTAATGTGATATTATTACTGTAGCCTACAGACTACGATTGCCTGTCTCTACCTGCAGATAGTGATGAGGCGGTGAACAAAAGCTTTGTAAGTGAGCGAGGAGACATGGTTCAATCTGAAATTACTAACCATACAATATAACAAAGAGTAAGAATTCCAAGTTTGAAAACAGAATATAAGATTACAATTTGAAAGGAAGATAACAAAGTGTGGAATTGTCTACAATAGAATTATTTTTTTTAAGAGCTTGCATAATTTAACCCCATAATCCCATATCTGAGCAAAGCATTGCCCCGTATCCTTTCTAAAAAAAGCAGTTATTGCTGGAGACAGATGAACTGTGGAGCAGTTAACATGAAGAAAGCCCCTCTTTATTCACATGTAAAAGTGTAGAATTGGGTCAGATTTTGGGATGAAATGTCAGAAAGTGAAATATTGGCAGCACTTTCACTGTTTCCACTCTTACTGGATACAGGTCAAAATTAGGAAAGGGGAAAAGGATTCTTACTGAAAAAAATAATTAGAAGACTGGGGTGGTTTTTTGTTGTTTTTTGGGGTTTTTTTAAGTGTCGTTCCAGCATTACTATCTCATAGTTGTGAAAGGAAAAGCCCTTATTCCTAGAGAGATGAGCTCTCTTGAGTACAGAATCACCTACTGGTACTGTCTCCCTGTGTACCTTGGGCTGATGATAAAATGCCCCTAAGCAAGGGAGTTCTGTATGCAGCTCCTTGATAGTCCAGTTAACAGAATAACCCAGGCTTGGTCTCCATTTTGTGTAAGTAATCCTTTGACATCTGCAACATTTAATGGAAGGTGAAAGAGCCCTGTGGTTTGGTAGAGTACCTTTTACATGTGCAGGAAGAGACCACAGCTGGGATGAATGCCTGTATCTTTATTTACATGGTTTCCCTTGTTACTGCCTCTTTTAGTGCTTTTAGTCACATTTTGCGCCAACAGTAGGTGGGGAGATGTGCTGTAGGAACCACTCTGCTGATAGACCTTGAGCTGTGCCAGGGAGTTATTATCAGGACCTGGGGGAACCAGGATAAGCCCTGTGATGGATCTAATTCTCCATGTTCCACACTTCCTCTCATTTCTTTAGATGATACTTTGATGCCGCTAAGGTGTGCCTACGGATACATAACATGATTTGCATAGGCGGGTGTGGTGTCATCTCTTCTGCCCAGCTTTGCTAATGCAAATTGACAATGTACAAAATCCTTATTCTAGTCCTCTAAGAACCTCATTAGAAAAGAAACTGGAAACGTATCTCCTTGAACAGAGAGTCCACGAGGCTGATGCAAGCCCAGAAATGCTGATACCATAGTAGCGTTTTTTAAGTTTCCAGAAATGACTACTCACCTGAGTAGAGTAGTCTTAAGTAAACACAAGGAAATTTAATTCATCTGTTTCTAAAACAGGTAGAAGAGCGATTAATCCCCTGTTGCCCACTTTGGAAGACCAAATGGGTGAGTTTTTCCATTTCCTTGTTTACCACTGTACCACTGACCAGCACAGTGTCCAGCTACATGAGCTGAATGGCCAGCTAGAGGTTTTATGCTAATCCAACATAGTTTGAAAGCAAAAAAATCCCACTGCAAAACCAAAGCAGTATAGATTATTTACTTGGGAAAATTATTATGCTCAGACCTTAAAGGTAAATATAATATAGAAATATAACTTTTTTAGAAGTTTTAACATAAAAGCAAGTATTCAGTATGGTTAGGATATGGGAAAGGGCAAGCCAGAAGATGAAGGTGAGAAAAGAGTTACAGAAGCCTTTCCCTTTAGGTGAGCTCTAGGAAAGTGCTTATATTCAACAAGAACCTGCCAACAATGTTAGTGCTCAGCAACTTTCCCTCTTCTGAGAATTGCAGTAGATCCACTGATAATAAAATTTATGCTTGAGCACGCGGCTCTGACTTAAGGTTAGTGCTTATGAATATATTAACGTTCCTTTCAAATTGTAAGGAACACAAGGACTTTAGAAATAATTAAGTGTATTTAAAAGTCTACTGCTCTTTTTATATGTTAGGTTATTTTGTTATTTGGGGATTTTCCTCTGATGGAATTACGCTGTAGCACAGTTAAGCAGCAGGCTGCACACAAAATTGTTTTGTGGGAAAGCCCAAGAGTCAGGTGCCGCTGAGCACTCCTTGCAGTTCTGGTCTTCCATTGCATGCCTAAAGGTTGCAAACTAAACTGAGGACTAAATAGAGAAACTATTTGAGGACTGCTGAACAAATAAAATAATGAACTGGCCTTTTTTTTTAAAAAAAAAAAAAAAGTTTTATAAAGAAAGACTGAACCTGCTCTTTCTCCTTCATAACATTTAAAAGTTGAATCATAAAGGTGTGCCTTGCAGGGCATCCAGAAACCAATGATTTGAGCCTCAAAGTTTGGCTCTAAACCTGAAACTATTTTTGAAGTGGAAGCATAATACTAGTACCTCTCATCTTCCCAGGGAAATGGGTTTATTTTCTTCATCAAAAACCAAATGTTCTTTTTTAGACAGGTAACTTTATGACATTATCAAACTGTAAATAAATGAAATAAATATTGGAGCAACTTTGGAAACCCATAATTTATTTTTGATTGCTTCTAAGTGCCCTTTTAAGGCTTACCGATCTACTTCCAGTTTATAGAAATTATTCTGGGGCTGGGAGACTCAGCATTTTTCTGTACATGTCTCACCAGGACAGGAGGACTAAACATGATTTGTTCCTCTACACACTACTCTGGTGTAGAAAGAATTGACAGCTCTGTGATTATCATGTTAAATGAAGTTAAAATAAATAAATAAATAAATCAGTGTTATGAAGAGAATTATACTGTTTTTCTCATGCTTTCTTTTGCCGTTTTACATTACAAGGTCTCTGTGGTGTGGGTTGATGCTGATTATAGATGTATACATCACACTGTGCACTGGAGCCCAGTCAGAAGCAGTGCTTCTAAGAGTTATTATGGAACAAATAATAAATAGTATTAATGAAGAAATATGGACTGCTAAGAAGTGGAGGAAAATACTACCTATTCTGCTGTGAAGTCCAAATTAAAAGAGCTTATGTGCTGCTTGCTTTTCTCCCTATGGGTGTTGTGTATTCTCACAGCCTTCAGTAACCATTTCAGAGCAGGACAGCTGACCTTCAAAAGTAAATACGATTAAAGCTGAACAAATCAGGTAATTACAATAAAAACATGACTTGACAAGCAGCCTCTGGACAGAATTACAGTTCTATACACAGCCTTCACATTCAGTTAGGATGACTGGAAATGGTAAAAATATTTATTTTACTTTTGCTTGATATTTGTGGGACACTTTCTAAGCTATATTAAAGGTCTTTAGAAAAAACAGTTCAACTTAGATACTGAGTTCTTGTATCTGTCACTGGAAAGGATGTTAGCAAGGTGTTACCAGAGGTACTTGGACTCTCTTCTCCACCCAAGCCCCTTGTGACACAGGACTTCCCTCTCTGGCATGGCCCTCTTCCCTCTCCTACTCTCTTTCTACAACCTGTTGGCAGTTTGGAATTGGCATGTCTGCAGAGCCATGCAGAGAGAAGGTGCTTATGCCTGTCTCCAGTCTCTCCCTTCTCCTTTTTTCACTTGGAAGAAGTGCAGGCAGCAGCCTTACAGCTCTAAGGGAACACACAGAAAGATAATGTGAAAGGTAAGAACCAGAGATGGCAAAACAGTAAGTCCAGAAAAAGAGTAGGACATAAGACTAGTGCTATGAGTGTTGCTGTAGTATTAGCACATTGTAATATTGGCATCAGCACTGAGAATAAAGGAGGACACTTCACTGTCACCTGTCATTACTGCATTGCCCAAGCTGCCAGATGTTCCCAAACCAAGGACGAGTTGCAAAGTCCAGACAAAAACGCTAAGCAGAAAAACAGGTGATCCATGACGATATATTACAGTTCTGTGCATTAATATCTTGGATGACTTCAATGTTTTTAAAGATCAGGGCTGTGACATTCCCTGTTATGATGAAAGTCAGTGGTGCTTAACCCTCTGAATATCCCTATATTTTGAAATTTTTCCCCCATGTTGACAATGTGCAACATTTAACTCTGTAGAAGAAAACTCTGTAGGTAAAGAGCAGGAAAAAATATGCTGAAAGCCCTGTGGGATCTTGCACTTCTTCAGTGAGTGCAATAGCACATATGGTGATGTCCTTCAGGGACAGGTTCTGGCAGGAGCAGATTGGTAGGGGATGAAGCAGAGGAGGAAGATCCTTTCCCCACACAGTGCACTGCAATCTCACTGCCCAAGTGTTGGAGCAGAGCGATACTTAATGGCATCATCATACATTGCTTTCTGGTGAAATGCTCAGATGGAAGCAACCTCACTGTGGACACAGAGAACTGAAATCCACTGGAAACATACAGGTCATCCCTGAAACCCAAGGTCAGAGAGGAGAACCAGCACTTCGTAGATCTGCAGAACATCAATAAATTCCTATGACCACTGTAGATCTTACAGCACCTAAAAAAATCAGGGCAAATTCCTATCGAAAAAACTTCTAAAAGCACTCCAGTCCCACTGAAACCAGTTTGAGCAACAACCTGTAAAGCACTGAATGCTCAGGCCTACAATCAAGAGAGCACCCTAATCTAGTTAAAAAGATTAGATAGGTGAGCTGCTCTGGTGAAATCACTGGTGCTACTTCCATGCATAGAGTTTAGCAGGATCCGGCATATGGTGGAACCAACTCCCAAACAGGCAGGAGATCTGGGATGGTTTGGATGAGTCTGGCAGAAGGACTCACTTGTGCAGCCTTGCTTGGTGTCCAAGTCACAGAGAAGTGTCTGCAGGGCTGTATTTATTAGCAGCGTTACTGTAGTGCCTTGGAGGTTAACTGCCATTCTGTCCTGGACTATGAGCCATGGCACAAATGTGCCTGAGCTAGTGGAGACGCAAGCTGGCACATCTGTGTGGCACAGCTCCACGCCGTACAGCTCCACCAAGGTGAATCCCAAAGCAGTATGGTGACACTGGCATGTCACAGCACCAAGCTTGTTGGAGACAGGCGAGAGGCTGGTCCTTTTTCAGCAACAGGAGCCCAGCACTACGCTGCTGTGGCTGGGCTGCCTCTGCTCCCAGCAGGAGCTCAGGTGCTGCTGGCCTGAGCATCTCTGCGCCGTGTAAAAACATCGAGTCACAAACCAGAACCCCACTGTGCAAAGTACTTGACAAACACAGCACAGAAAGATACCTTGCCCCAAGGAGTTTACTATCTAAATAAAATGGAACTAGTGTAGAGTGCACATTGCTCAGTGTATAAAGCAGTGCTTGTCACTTTTTCTTCCAGCAATGTGCCAGAAGTCAAGCTATTAAATTGCAGTTAGCAGATGGGCTAGGTACTCCCATTGCTTTTGCAGAATACCACGCAGCTACCAGGGCTCTTCATCATACACCTGACTCCATCAAAAATCCATACTTATATCCTCAAGAGTGATAGAATATCTCCAAGCTCCATGAGTTATATGCCCCTCATTAATATACCCTTTATTTTCAGGGAGCTCCCATCTTTTGAAAGGGTGAAGATTACTTGAGGTTTTAATAAATGAACCGCTGCAAAGGAACATGTTGCCTTCCTCCTCCTGGAAAGACACTATTTATATCAATAATCCCATTGCGGGTGTTACTCCAAGCCTCAGAACAGAACAGTGACAAGTTAACCAACCACTTTTGTAATAACATTTACTGCCCTTTATGAAGTTAACAAATCTATTTTTCAAATTTCAGTCATTTAAAATACAAAGGGAAAAGCCATTTTTTCATATGATAAAATGTAGCTGCTGCTGGAATCAAAGAGTCAACCACATTTTTTTCATTAATTTGATTATTCTGAAATGATTGATAAGATTAATTAAAATTGGCTTGATTCAGAGATCTTCAGAGGACCCATCTACACAACTCTTGCAATTTCCACTTGAATAAAAATGGAACAGCATCTATAGGGAGACAGATATACCCAGTATGCCTCTTTTCCTCTCTAACTGTATGATAGTTATTATGTCTATTATTCTCCTTGTGAAGCTTCAGTCTATCCAGAATATTTTGAGATTTTTTTTTAGTAGGGTGTAGAAGAAAAAAAAAAAAAAACTAAGAAAGAAAGAAAGAAATAGAAAAAGAAATAGAAAGAAATACAAAGAGAGAAAGAGAGAGAAAGGAAGGAAGGAAGGAAGGAAGGAAGGAAGGAAGGAAAGGATAAAACTGAAAATTAAGTATCATTTCAACCAGTTATAAAAGCTCAACTAGTCTGCATTGAACCTTTTGGGGACCAGATAATTTCACCTCCCTGAACATGTCTTAAAACCTTCCTTTAAAGCTGTGAATAAGCAGTAGTTTTTTCACCCCTTTCCCTGCCTTTTCCTGGGCTGTGATCTAGAGTTAAAGGTACCTAATAAACCAATAATATTTGCATTAATAAAATAAAACTCGTATTACCAGATCAAGGCTAAAGTGTTCAATATTATTCACATAAAATATCATGCTTAGGGAGGGCTTGAGGGACTCTCTGGGCCCACAGATGTTCTTCTTGAGTATATCTAGGAAAACCTGTTAGTAGGCATTTATTTTCCCATTTCATGATGTGCTCTATTGTTGACTACTCTTCAGTGTAACTATCCTGCTTCTGTAAATAAAACAACCTGAGGAAGGGCACAGGCAACACAGAGTTCCCACCACTGTCCTCCCTTAGAGGCTTTTCTTTCCAAAATGTGTGCTTCCCAAGATGATTCTTTTGTAACATCTCAGCAGAATTAGACTATTCAGACAAATGTCAGTGATCATCAAGAAAACATAATCAAATAAACACATTGCTCTGCTCCATCATGCTCCATCTGCTCTGTTATGATAGGTAAGGCCATAATCCAGCTAAATTTTAGGTATGTGCCTAATTTAAAAAATAAAATAAATCAGTTCACTGCTATTCAGTAAATGTACTTCATTGGGCTTTGATATTAAACACGCATGTAGGTGTTTTACAAAATTGGGTCCCACAAATAAATAATATATTTAATAGGTATCACAGGGGAAAAGTAAGTAAAAAGAAAGAAACCAGCACTTCATCTGACTATTGATTAAATAAAACAGCTTTTGGTCTACCTAACGTTGGTTTTACCAGTCATTAAACATTATAAGGCAGCAGAAACCTGTTCCACATCCAAAGTTAGTGGGAAGTTTTGGCATTTCCTTTACTAGACCCAGAATTTTTCTCAAGACTTTTTCTCAGCCATTCACGTGCTTAGAGTAATGCACATGCATAACAGACGTGCATTACGGTACCACAGTGTTACAGTTTAGTCAGAGTGCACATTGAATTTCTCTTTACAGTACTGGGCAAAGATTTCCATATCTGCAGGAGTCTACTTTTTGTAAGCTCAAGTACAATGTAGGCCAACATTTGCATGTGAAAAGTCATCAAAAATCAGGAGGAAAAGTGCCTACCTCAGTCATTTTTAAATAACTCAGGCTATTAATTGGTAACCTTTGTTTCTCCTACTTGCACAGCCATAAATTAGTTTTATGGATTAAGTATATTTGAACTTTTAAAAATGCTTTTATAGCTTAGAAAGCAAAACACTGTATTTGCAATTACACTTCAAAAACAGTGGAGAAAAGGTGTGTGGGAGGGGGTGGAGGGGGAACTGATTAGAACTCTAATTTCTTGCATCTTGATCATAAATTGTTACTGGAAAAATCAGCCTAGTTAGTAATCGTAGCAGTAATTGCAGCTTAAAGGTTCATGGAAGAAAACACTAGAATTAGTAAAATCAGTTTTCACAACAAAAAAAATGCGGTGTGTCATTTGTTTATAAAGGAAAGCTTTAAGAAACCAACAGCCACCAGACAGCTGTATGACACATACCAGTTGAAACAGAATATGAGAAACCTCTGGTGTTACAATAAGTGTAACTTCCTCAAGTGCTACTTATGATTTCATTACCGCTTTGATGTCCTTACTTACAGAGCCCCAGCATGATCTTTTAAGCACTGGAGTAATCACAGGTTGTCTTCCACTTTCCTGACAGGTGTGGTGTTAATTGATGCAAAATCCACTGGACTTAGAACCAGAAGGTCTGTCTCATGTGAGAGCGTCATGCTGGTGGGGATGGACATGTACGCTGCATGGCTGAAGTTTTCCATCAGCAGGTTGTGGTTTAAAAGGTCTTCACTTCTGGTTTCCAGAAGGGACCAGAAGTGAAGAGGTAGATTCTCAGGCAACAGTTGCTCAGCACTTAAAATGGTTTCATATGGTACAATTTAGTCTTGTGCCACAGGGCTCTACTGGCTTTGGAGCATCTCCAAACATCCTAATCATTCACACAGTATTGGTATGAAACAAAATGCTATTGCAGTAGCAAGGGAACTGTAGACATCATCAGAGCTACTGCTAGTGCTTGCTATGGAAGTCCTCTAGAGGAAGCTCTCATTACTCTTGAAGAAAAACATTCCTGAATTCCCTACCCCCTTACCCAAACCACACTATTGAAAACCAACCAGCCAATAAACCCCGGAGTTCCCTTCACTTACCTTGTGCTTTACAGCCTTCTGTTCCCATTTCCAAATTGTCTTTTCAACCACGATAAGGAAATGTGTTAAAAGAATAAACCATGAAACCATGAATGTTTTGCATAATCGCATGACTCCAGGAGATGGAGCTTTAACAATACAGTTTCTGGATGCATCTTTAGTAACTTCTGTCTCTCTCACCACCCTTGGTTTGAAACAGGCAGTAGCTTTGTTCCTGACTTCTCTTCTAGCAAGGGAGACAAAAAGATACAGTTTTTTACAGCCGTGAACAGTTAAGAGATCTTCCCAGACTGAGCAGCACCTTGTGGACAGAAGTAAAGATATTTCCCCAGCCATGATTGCCTTGCAGAGCAGTTTCATGGGCATATTTTTCCCTCCCCAGCATAGATCTCCTACTCTGAATTAGAGTTCAAGAAATTCCAGAGGACACCTAAAGGTCTGCTTCTGCTCCACACTGGAGAGAAATCAGATGGAGAAACTCCTTGGTGGTGTCAACAGTAGGGAAAAAAGGGGACCTAATAACTGTCCCTTGGCAAACAACATAGTGATGGGTCTCACCATATTGGACAAGCACGTTGTTCTACTTCTCTTGACCAGGGCATGTTTCAGTACTCTTTCAGTTTGGGCTCTTTGGTCCCAGTCTTTTGGCACATACAAGGTAAAGTGAGGAACTGGGATCAGTGCTGCTCCCTCACTGTAACCCAGTTGCTTAAGTTTATAATTTTTCACCAGCTTTGTAAAGGCTCTGGTTTATATCTCACCTCTTCATAGCTGCTGTGAGTAACACAACAGCTTCTCAAAGAACTTTTATGCCATTAGCTTATACTTCAGGAGAAGACATAAATGGAACCAAAGGAAATACTGAAATAAGTATATGCACTCACTTAGCTGAGTTTTCTCCCAATTCTTGAGCATCCATCTGAATATTTTAAGGCTTTCGTGATCTTGCCTTTCCCCTTGAGTATACACCTGTATGGATTTCCCTTAACCACTTGGCATCCCATCGTACTCTTGCAGCCACTAAGGCGGCTGAGCACTTCTCCCTCACAATAAATAAGATGACAGGAGACCTTTTCCTTTGTAATTGCCAGATTTCTTTGTCAGATAATCAGTTACTTAGTTACCAGCTCCGGAGATTTTTCTGGGTGGCAGCCAGTTCTCCACCTACGAGTAGCTTTGTGTGAAGAGATGATAATAGAGGCTCAACAACTTTCTATTTTTTATCTCTGTCTTCGTCACGTGGAACTCCAGTCCAAGAAGGAGGTAAAAAGGATATCTATCCAACCCATTCCTAACGGGTAGTTTGATAAAAACAACTTGTGTTTCTCAAATTGATATGCAAAAATTCACTGCACTCAAAGAGGAAATTATTATTATTTGTACAGTCAGGGGTTCTCCAAGCTGTTGTAGCTGATCCTATTCATACACCTTTAGGTTGATTATTTTGTGCAGATGAACATTTTTACCTGATTGGACATGTTTGTATCTTGATGCAGCATAAGGCTGATAGAGCTTTTCATCAGTCAGACTGAATCAATCCATCAATCAAATATTGGTACATGACTAGTGCAAGTGAAATGGATCCTTAGTCTGTCAGTCTTTCATTCCTCCCTATCTTCAAAGTTGCCCACTCCTACAGACCAATTAATCCAGGGGCTGACAGTGGTACTCTTGCTTTGATTTCTTTGTGACAAAGTATCCAAAAGTATTTCTTGGCTTGTTCTAGCACTTTTGCTTAGTGGTTCAGCAACAAACATGCACACTATTGCTAATTAATATGTTTGAAATCCTATCCTGGCCCACAGCGCTAAAAAAAAATAAAAATAAAAATAAAAATAAAAAATCTCAGAAGTCTTTGACTGCAGTAGCTATTAATCAGCCCTAAGCCTTTGCATTTGTCCTAATTCAAAGCATTTGTTTCACAACATATTTTCTGCATACCACACCAGTGTTGATCAACGTAGGTTTCAAAATTCTTGTTTGTTTTATTTTACAGCATGTCAGTCTGGGAAGTTAGACAAAAAAGCAAAAAAAAAAAAAAAGTCAAAAAAAAAAAAAAAAAAAAGCCAAAAAAAAAAAAAAAAAAGGTTGTTTATTTGTCTCATGCTGGGGAATTTCAGACTCCAGCAGGGTTCAATGAAGTGTGTGTCACCATCATAGAGCGTGCTAAGGAGGCATACTGAGTGGGAGCTGGTGACGAGAGAGAAGGGGCAAAAGAAGTCTGCATTTGGCAGCTGAGAAGACACAAAGGAAAACAAACAGTACTCTTTGCAGAGAAGCCTCTTTCATGCTGTACAATGGATGCATGTTATTATTGGCCTGCATTGTCCATCCTGATGCATAAAGGGAAGTAGTCTCTTTCCACAAAAGTCAACCCTCACACAGAAGGTGTCAACTCTGCAGCAGCTCTGCTCTGTGGCCTCTGAAGATCTCAGGGAAGACCCTAGGACTGTCTAAACTGAGACACTGCCTGGGGTATGGGGAGGAAAATTGTAATATATTGTTCTCATCCAGCTCTGTAATATTTCCCTGTGAAAAATGAGTAAAACAAGCCATTATGCAGATATGGACATCCCAGACGTGCTAAGGGTGGATCTAGGCAGCCTCTTTCTACAATTTTGCAACCAAAGTAGAGGGAAATTTGAGATGTTTTCTTTGCCTCAATCTCTCCCACACACATTGACTTTCTGGATAAAGGCTAAAACATTGCTGTGAGCAATGTCTTATCCCTGCCTTTTTCAAAATACTTCTCCATAGGAATAATTTTTGCCCCTGCAATGAACTGGACTTAATAAAATGGCAGGTATTTTTAAAGTATGCAGGCATACTGGCATGTTCTTCAGGGTCTTCTAACTCTAATCCTCATTGTACAGTAATACTGTGTTGTTCCTGCCAAAGGAGAGTAAATTTTTAAGGAAAAAGTACCTGTCTATTTCCAGGAAAGTGCAACTGTGAGAGAGACACAACTTAGCTGCAGCTGAGGTTGCTCTGCCTATTCTTGGAATGAGATACTTGAAGAAGACAGAAAAAGAAATAATCAGAACTTTATTTGAATAGAAAAGAGAAGCTTTTAGAATAGATATGCTAAATAGATAACAGATTTTATTTATTTATTTATTTTAAAGGAAAAGGTTTACATCCAACACTGGTCTTGCTCACTCTGTTTTTGCAGTTTCTATATTGGGGTTGCAGTAACTCACTGTCCAGCAGCTAAACCTGCCTGATCTCCTGGAAAAGCTTCCCATCACCCCTGAGACAGCCAGCTGTTATCTGCCCTGCCGCTCTTCTGCTTCTGCTCAGCAGCTTGCTCCAGAAAGGTCCCATTTCCCCCACCCATCCAGAGTCCATCTTACCTGTTCTTACAAGAATATGTGATAACTTGGTACAGATAAATCAGATACTCCCTTTCACAGTGACATGATATTGCCAGCTTTCTAAACAGTGCTTTCACCTCACCTTGGCTATGCAGAAGTTTTCTGACTTAAATGGCAGATGTTACTGTATGTTTGGCTGATTTCTCTTCCCTCCCTCATGCAAGAGCACTCAAGGGCAGAAGAGTTGTCGGAGGCTGGGACAAAACTTACCTGTAGCACATCACTACTTAGAGCAAATATTGTTTCTAGCTTCTGATTCCCTTTTTCTCTAAGGCAAATTTAACTCATTCAGTTTAGGCGTTTAGTTTGCTTTTGTTTTTTTCCTTCCTTAAAGGTCCCCTAAAGTGAAAAATAATATGTTCTCCTGCTCCCTTTTGGTGTAGAAAGAACTCTGCATTTTTATCCAAAAAGAAGAAGAGGAATGAAAAACTGGTTGGGGTTTTTTTGTTGGTTGTTTTTTGGGTTTTTTTTAGGATTTGTGATTTCTCTTTGTTGTGCTGGAAGATTCAAACTGTTTGAGAGCAGAACTAGGAAAACTTGAACTTCCTCAGGCTCGAGTTACACCTGCAATGTGACAGTGTCTTTAACCTTGCTGCCATTTTTTCCATACAAAAACGTCCACCTGAAGTTGAACAGAATTTACACATCTACTTAAACAGCTGATTCATTGATAATTTTATCTTGAACTTTTCCATGTGCCTTGCAAGAGAATAAGGAGTTTTATGCCTCTGAATCTGTTCTCATTATTTTACAGCTCCAGTTAGCTAGGCTTTGGAAAAGTCTACCAGTCTACCAGATATTAGACAATTATTTCTCATATGTCTATTAAAAAAAGGGGGTGGAGGGGGGGGGAGTAGGGAAGGAAAGTTGTGAATGGGAAAAGAAAGGGAAAGGAAAAAGGAAAATATACTTGAGCTTGTGTTTCCTCATGATAACGGTGTAAAATTTGGGGCAGGAGATATTTTTTTGAAGAGATCATTTGGGACAAAGAAGGGAGGGGAAGGGTAAGGAAGATCTATATTGTTTTTATTTTTCTGTCACTCAGTGTATAGGTGCAATTTATTGACCCATATCCAGAATTAATACATGACCCTACTAATACTCAGTACTTAATTCTTGCACTAAATATTTTTCCCAATAGCCGTAGATCACACAAGAAATTGCAAAGTTTGGCAAACAAGACTCTTATCTTAGTTATGGAAAAGGGAGGTTTTGTTGGTAAAACAGCAAATATAATCCAGATTGCCTAATTCTCCAGATCAGTGTGTGTGTACCTCTAGACCATTAAGCACTAGAAAAATCAATGAACTACATAATGTAATATGACAGTGGCTGTCTTACAGCTTGTCCTTGACAGATGTTTGTATTGACAGCAAACAGCCCAAAAGACAAAGCCCGCACCATGACAATTCCACAAAATCACTTAAAAACCAAAAAGAGTAACAATCCTCAGGGCTCCAAACCTTCCAAATTAAGGAATTAAAATCCCTATAAAATTTCTAACCCTGGAGGCTTTTTACTGCAGAATTATCACTGGTAAATATATAGATTATTTAATTAATCCACTTGGTTTTCAGTCGTCTGCTCTTTTATTTTCCATCTGTGCCTCACTTTGGTGGTTTGAGCCCCCTGGCACCTTCAGAAATTGCTGAGAGGTGTCTGGCAGGAAGGATCAGAAGTTCACAGGCACAGGTGGATATGGTGTGAGGGACCTCATCCCGATGTCTCAGTCCCATCTCCACTCAACACTTACCCCTTGGATGCAGCCCTAAGTTCAAACGCACACCCAAAGTGGCACCCCAATGGTACAGTCTTGCCAGCTTTGCTTTTAATGAGATCAGGGTTTCACTAGGCTCTGGAGTCTGTGATTCAAATGCTCTCCTTACTGTTCAGTTAATGGGATCAGAGCAGCTCCATCTGTAATGTGCTGGTTGTCTCCTGGGTAATCTGCCTCAAGGAGATGGATTGAGAAGCTTACACCTTTAAATATGATGCAGTCAAGGAGAATTATAATTATTGCATGTATTAACACTGTGTGGAAGGCCCAAATTACATGGCATAGAAAATAGGAAATAAAATGGAATATTGCAATAGCCAATAGTCAGAAAAAAACCCTCATTGATAGAGCATTATCCATGCTATTGGAAAATTTTACTGTGGAGAAAAGAAACAGAAGATACACTGTCCCTGAAACTACTGGAAGTCCTCTAGGGCCGTGAGGCAGATCATTGTACTTAGCTTGTGTGTGGGAGTTGGAAAGAACTCCATCAGCCTCATCGTGTCATTTCTTATTCCTTGGGATCAGTCTTTTTCCTTACTTTAAAATCAGAGAACAACTACCCTGACCAACCTGGTTAATTCGTCTAAAGCACACGGTTTAGTTACAATGCTCATTTTCTCAGAGGAATTGTTTTCAAAAGTTATTCACTCATTCTCTGTACTGATAGAGTAAGGAAGAGATTGAGTGGATTTTGAGAAGAGTTAGTATCTTTGAAGTTGACTATAGGATTTGGGTGCCCAGTTTACTTCTTTGTTACTGGGAATTATGCATACAAATCCTTAAGCTTTTGAAAATCATAGCTTAAAGGCTTGACCTGTCAGTCTTAGCCTGAAGGAATATAGGTATCATCAGTTACAAATACAGTTGTTGGCATTTAGTTATCAAACTACTTGATTTGCATGTATAAAGATTGTTTTAACCTCCAAATATTAGATCTCCTGGTGTTGCCTGAATTAAATACTGAGCACAAAATGGCACATACAAGATTAGGATCTAATACCTTAAAGAGCCCTCAGGAAACAGAGCCTTTGCCTACATAGACAAGTTGAAGTCAAAGGCACTGGAAGCTGAAGAGAAATATATTTTAAAATATGGTTGTAAGCTCTATTTATTTGGCCCAATAAAAGCTGTTATCTGACATATTAACTATATTAGAAGTGGCCACTAATTGTAACTGTTTTCATATTTACTTCTTGCACTATTAAGATGTCTAAATTCAGCACCACATAAGAGACTGTCTGAGTCTTTGTCAAAGAGATTTTCTTCATATTATGTGCAGTTTAAGAGTCATTGTATTTTCCACAGTAACAGAAACTCCCACTGTCCATACATTTTTCTAATTCATTCTTCTGTATGAGTTAAAAATATAGGAACTGAAACTTGTATTTCTCTGCTTCAGAAATCTGCTCCGAAGAACAGAAGCACCATGTTGTATTGCACGTATGACTGAGGCATTTTCACTGCTTTTGTTGAGGGTTTTCTTCACATTGTATCAAACAATATTTTTTAACCTGATTCCTATCTCATACATTACAAATGTCAAAGTCACAATATTAAGGATCTGAAATTACCTAAACCCTTTCTGGTTATTTTAGTTTCAAATGTTTTACATAGGGTTACAAACAAGCACATTAGGGACCAGCTTCAGAAACTTCTTGTGTCTGTAGTGAACTTGAGCGTGCTGTGCAGTTAACACGAGGGGGACATCTGTAGAGTACATCAAGTGTGGATGGGAGTCTTAGCAGTAATGCATCTGTTTTTGAAAGTGACATACTCCATATTTGTGAAAGGAGAAAACAAGGTCTCACAACTGCAGATTACAGATGCAGACTTGTATGAAGTTTTAAAAGCCGGTGGGAGGTTTCATGCTGAGTTAAAGAACTTGATATGGAAGTAATTAGGTAGCAGACAATAAGTGAGATAGAGAAAACAGTGGAATGAGAGCTTTTAAGAAAGGTAAATGACTGTTCAAACAGTCACCTCCCCTTACCATTCCTGACCTCCCTTAAGTTAAGGCAGGCACGATGAAAGATCTACACACTTTCTTCTTCTAATAATTTCCTCAGTAATCAAGGAGCGGAAGTTGTTAAGTGTAGCATGATCGGTTGGAAGAGATTTGCTCCAGCATTTGGTTCTTGTGCCAAGAACATAAAACTGTCTAATAGGAAGTCCTCCACATATGAGCAGGGAATAGAGTGAAAGTAGCAATCAGCAACTGATTGAGGCTATCTGACTACACTGACCAGCTGTCCAAGCAGGAACTTCAGCAAGTGGTTGCTGAGCGGTTTTAGACAAGTATGCACATCAGTTCCCATGGGCTGCAATAGTTGCTCTATTCTGTGGGCAAAATCCTGCAGCTCCTCGCAAGGCTATACAAGGACCAGACTGCAAGTAGGTTTGGAGGTAGAATAGACACCAAAGAGAATTCAGTGCCCCAGCAAAAAAAGGTGAAATTTTGGTGAGACCTGTACACTAGGAAATGGAATGGGATATAACCCCGTGGGACAGAAAACTGAGGAAACATGATCTGTGCTGCTCATTCTACCACCTTCTACCTCCCACCACGAGTAAGGAGCATTTGGGTGGATGAGTGGATCCTTTGGCTTGGTTTATTGCCAGCAATGAGAACATTTATGAAGCAAAGCCAAGCATGCTGGCAAACATCCATTGATCATCCTTTCCTTCATTAAAGTCCTCTCACCTTGTGAGAATAAATTGATTACGCTACCATAGGACACGCTTCCTCCAGCACTTCAAAGCTTGCAGAGGTGGAAGCTGGATTTGGGCCATAGTGCCTGGAGCCTTCAAGAGTTAATTAAACATAATAGTAACCTATATATTTACAGGTCCCTTTTTGATGACAGCAACAGAATAGAGGTTAACCCCACTTTTCAGGTTCTCCCTCAGGATTTGTTTGAACTTTGCTCTTGTTCCACCTCTAAAATCAGGCACGAACTGAGCTCTGCAAGTCAGAGAGAAATGCGTGCTGAATCTCCAGCTACAGACATGGACTGCAGGGTTGGAAAGACCGAGTGATTTACTGAAGGTTATACATAAAAACTGTGGCAAGGTAGAGTTTTATAATTTCATCCTTTTCTTTTCTCATAAATTCCCTGCCACCCTCCCCTTTCTATGACGAATCATGAGAATACCAATATATAACTAAGTATAAATGACATATGGGCACTGGCTGAAATTCTGCAAAGCACCTTACTGCTGGTGAGGTGGCAAAGAAGGAGGAACTTAAGCTTCCACATAAAGATCAACTAAGCAGCTTTAAAGACATCACTAAAACCTTCAAGCTGCCTAACATTGATGAAAAATTGACTCAGAATCGACCTGCTGCACTGTACTTACGAGCCCTGACAAGGTGAATAAAAATAGCAAGGAAACAATGGTGATGTCAATCAAAGACTGGGTGAGCCAAAGAATTTTGCAAATACTCCCACGTGGAATGAGTCAGAGATGGAGTGGAGAGTTTGAGAAACCCAAGGCAAGCAAAATCTCTTTAAAACAAGTTTCACTGTGTGCTCAGAAGCCTTAGACAAGTTGAATTTAAATCAACAGAGAAATGTTTTTAAAAAGAGGGGGGAATCTTGAAGGTGTTTCAGTCCATTGGCATGGTGACAGGTTCTCTATGATTTTTTTTCCTCCAAAAAGCTTTCCAAACAAAATGCTAGATCTTTAGGCAGTATAAATTTCCCAGTTGAAGTTTTGGCAATTGTAAACCTGGTCCCCATGCTTCCAGCACAATGCAGAGCAGATCTAGTACAGAATACTGGCATCTTCTATCAGTAAACAGAGGCAAGGACAAGTTCAGCAGCTGTTCAAAAGAGCATGGTATGCCATTATATGGTAGTTTAGGGTAGGAAATAAGCATATTGCAGCCAATTGGAAATTTTGAGCTAATTTTGGGATGTAGACAAATTATTTGAATGTTTTCTAGAAATATGATTTTGATCATCTTTATCCATAGGCCATCAAGAACCTGCAATTGCATCCACAGTAGTCAGAGGTATTTTCCTGACTTCATTAGTCCTGGGACCATGTTTCTTAGCAATATCATGCAAATGGCTTTTTCTTTTTCTCCCCCAGTAGGACAGGTGTACAAGTATGGTGTAACACACAGGAGCTCCAAACGCCAGCTCATGTCACAATAAACATCTTTCTCAAGGTGAGGAAAGAGATTTCTTTCACAAAGCTTTTAGCCACTCTCTGATTTTTTCCCCCTGGGTCAGGTCTCTACCCACAGACACTTATTTCAGCAGCTGGTTTTGCAGCATTTGAAGTTTACACAATGTAGTCAAGTGTCCTGAAAAAAATTCCCCCATAATAATCCATTTCAGAATGGATACTTCTTTACAATGGGCTCCTAGTCTTTTCTGTATTTTTCTCCTTTGCTCCAAACAGCAAGTGTTACAGAAATGTGAGAATTGTGGAAGACCTGTGGGCTGAAATCCAAAAGGCCTGAGAAACTACACCCATTGATAAATGGTCTTACAGCAGAAGGTCCTCTATTCTCATACCAAATCTGCATTTCAGTGACCACTTGCAGATTTGGGTCTGAAACTGGAAAACAGAACACTTGTTAAGGGGACAGCTAAGATGACCTTTTTTATTTTTTTGTGCTAGACATTCTTAATCTTTTCCCTATATTTCTTTGATCTTTCAGTCTTTTGCAACTGTTGAGTAAGGGAGATGAAAGCTGTTATTGTTTTATTAAAAATTTGGTGTTCTTTGCCACTCCTTTTGTGTTTTTTAACTGAAAAGCCAGCCAAAACTAAGATACTATCTGTGGGTACGAAGCATCTGAACTGCAAATGCCATGGTCTCCAATGGTTACATGGAAAAACAAATATTCCGGTATACACGCACCCTAATAATTAGCACTTTTAAAGACAACAAGTACTCACTTGCAGTGGAAGATCCATCCTAATATTATGTATGTAGTCATACACTATATTCTTGGGACTACTTTATAAAACAGAACAATGAGAATTTAAAATTAAGACTGCAAAAGTTCTAGCATTTTCCCTTTTAACTTCTGGAATGAAACGTGCACCAATGTATAATTTTCTTTATGCTAAGATTTGGCCATATGAAATGATACTATCCTTCATCTACCAAAATCATAAATGACTGTGAAAGCATAACTGCTATTACATGATGATTTTGGAAGGTAATTTAAGTATCACACCATAGTTTAAGGAAAGGCATATAGGCCTTATTAACTGATCATGTCAGAACAGCTTTACTGTTTATTGTCACAGGTTTTTGTCTTAACTGAAAGCTTCAGTTGAAGGTGGAAGCTTCATTTTGGCCCAGGAATGACCTCTGAAAGATGCAGCAGTCTCACAGCAGAAGAATGAGTTATCTGCAGTGCTGGTGCAAATACCACAAGACTGTGACATGTCGATGGAATACTACAGTGGAGATACTTGGGGAATACACCTGCCACACTTTATTAAGTGACATGCTAGTCAACAGAGCTTTTGCTGGTGGGAAGTGTCTGTGTAGCTGTTCATGGAGAAAGTCTTAATGTTTATCTACCTATAGAAGACTGAGATATTATTTTGTTCTGTAAGACTGATACCATAATTTAAATGGTGACTGTTGAAAGATCACTGGGTGGAATCTGTCCAACAGTTAGCATGAAGTTCAGCGTTGAAACAAAAATAATTGCACATTTCAGGCTATAATATATAAGGATATAGGCTAAATCTGACAGTTTTCTTTTGACAAATCAAAAGTTTACTCTTCAGACTACTAAAGTGTGTTGCAAACTGTTGGCGGGATCAGGCCCTTAGGTATTGCAAAGCAAATGTCTACATATAATCTGACTAATGTATGCATTTTGTAAGCAATTGCTATCGTTTGTCCTCTGACAGGGCTTTCTGAAACATTACCGAGAAATGAAGAATACTTTTAATTTGTACTGTATTAAATTATACTTGTATTAATTATTAAATAAAGATTATTACTAAAAGTTAATGAAAGAAACTATCATTATTATATCTGCCACAAATAAAAAATCTACCTATTGTATTGTAGAGATGATGCCATCCATTAATTAGTTTATATACGCTTAAACCTAAGGGAGTGTCAAAAATTTCCAGGATTTCCCTAAATACATCTTGCTAGAACGTAAATGAGATTTCTGGTGCAGTCAAGAGATATGTGCTGCGTATGAGATTGAATGCTTCTCCCTCTACTACAGTCACGTAATCTCTCCCACTTTCCAATTTCTGGATATTTAAAATTAATAAAAATAAATTACTGGTTCACATATACGTCTTGGGGGTTAGTCCTTGAAAATTCTCAAGGCATGAGAATTACATTTTGGAGGATAGAAGCAGAAATGACTGATTAGAAGTTAAACTCTAATGTTGCTTCTTAGTCTGGTATAACTAAGTTCTGTCCAGGTTCACAAGTACAGAGGAAATTTATGGGTAAAATTATTCTGGAACTGAATATATATTATGTATATTTCCTTGCTTTCCTAAAATAGTATTTTGGGTTTTTTTCAGGATAATTTCAACAGATTATTTTTGGTTACTATTCAGAGTGACACAAGACAAAGCAACCTTGGGTCTTTGTTACGCTGTGTATCACTTCAAAACTTGCATATTTTGCAGGAAAACCACTACTTGGTTGCAAATTTAGCTAGACTCAGGGAAATTTTTAATTTCTCTTTATTTTGAAAGAGAAAACACACTATCTGCTGTTTGAGTATGTGTGTGAAGAGTTATTTTTTCCTTGTTACCCTCCCTCCCAACATGCAGTATCTGTGGTATTCTGTGCTATGTAGTAGCTTTACTATCTGTTGCTGAAAAAGAACCAGAGTATGTTGGTCAGGAGATTCACCAATTGGGTTGTCCACAAAGGAAGTCTCTGAGGGCATGGAGCCCTCAAGCAAAGAGAGGGAAAAGAAGCCATTTGCTGAAATCCACTGGCCTCTGTTGCTAAGCTCTACAGTAGTTTTCTTCCATTAAAGGATGGGAGGTTTTTTAATGTGGGCATACCTGCAAAGCTGTGCATTGCTGGCCACAAAACCAGCACGGACACAGTATCAGCAAGTGCTGACTAACAGGCCCCACCAAACTGGGGGACAAATCCACTGATCTCAGCTTTGCTGATCTTTCTTTCTGCCAGATGCTTCTACTTGTACTTTACACAGGCCCTGGGGAATTCACTCTTACTAAAAAACTTCAGAAATGTGCATGTAGGACACACAGCTTTACAATTTTGATGTATTCAGAAACCCATGCAAATACTATACGAGTATGTGAGGTACTAGTCAGGGAGACAATTTCAGTTAAAATAGCTGACATGCTTATCTAGAAAGACATATGAACTTTGCTGGGGTGAAAAGTATAATCGTGCTTTAAATATTCATGAATGGTATATGGCTACACAGCTCTTTAAGGACAGGACAATACAGAACCAGATGTGTTCTGAAAAGTGGGATGTCACTGGACAAATACATGAATGTGTTCCCAGGAGCAATGCTTCTCAGGACATTATTTTCTTATAGGGATAACATCCTTGATCTTGAATGACTGCAGGTTTTAAGTGAATACATAGTAGCAGTCTGTCAGTACTTTCCCCTGAAATCATTTGACATGACAACTTTAAACTACACAAAACATATTCTACTAATAAAGAGATACATAAACTACTAGAGCCCAGAAATAAATACCCGGTAAATAAATATCTGGTAACGCTATATTTGAATTATACATATGCACACACACACGTGTATAGATATGTAATGATATACACAAATACATATAAAATAATAAATATATAAACATATGCATAGGCATATTTACATAATATTCCTACAGACTGTTGACAAGAACAAACTATTCAGAAGGCAGTGCTTAAATAAGACATTTTATCACTGCATTTTACTTACGTTTTTGGGGTTTTTTTTACTGTCTTGCCTGTCTCCTTGAAATGTTCCTTCATATTGTGGTAAAAACCAATCTCACATTTCTTAGCCGCTGATTGGAAAAATATAGTAATATGCAGCACTGTTCTGTTTCAAAACATACACAATCTGATCTGGTAAGTCATCATGGTGGGAGCTGCAGGTGCTGAGCTCCTCGGGAAATGCAGACCTAGCGTAAAGAAGCCTAAGTAGAGGTATCTCTATCTTTAGGTTTTGATATGGTCTCTGACACCTGGCTATCAGATCTTGGACATCTGTTTGACAGTTTTGACTTGTAATTATTATGATCAATCCTTAAACAAACAGATCATAGTAGACAGTGGAAAACACACTAGAACCTGGTCTGTTGTTAGGGCCAAAGTGTATAAGAGGAATCAGCAAACAATGATACCTTTCTTTTTTTTTTTTTAATATACCAGCAATTTGTTCTACTTTTCTACCTCCTGAAAGCATACAGTTCAATGCATCCGGCACTGCCAGTTTAAACTGTAAATTATTTGGTAGAATTACATCTTCATAAGCAAAAGATTATTTATATTA
>NW_010313656.1:0-424 GCF_000700745.2 Antrostomus carolinensis
ATTTTCAATATATGAAATGAAGTATTTAAAGATAAATGTGTGTGGCAACATGGTAGGGTTCTGAATAAGTAAGCAAGTAATACAATATTCTAGCCATGGTAATAGTGTAACTAAGTGTATTTGTCCTTGGATAGTAAATGTAAGCAGTTACTGTCCACAGCACGGAGTGAGTAAACTTGTGAAGTTTGGTGAGGTTGCTTCTATAGCGCATGTGTAAGCTGCTAGTAAGGCTTTGCACAGACCTCCCAAAGAGCTGTAGCTGTGTGTCCTGAGGATCTTACGTACAGCTCTACTCCAGGTGTAAGCCTCTCGCTTCCACCTTGTTTGCTTGTTAGTGAATGACGTTGGTTGTTGTTTGATACCAAGGTGAAAAAAAAAAATAAAGCAGACACAGCTTTTTAAATTTTTATTTATTTATTTATTT
>NW_010313657.1:0-707 GCF_000700745.2 Antrostomus carolinensis
CACACACACACACAGAGCTAAATTTACCCTTGGTGTGTTCCTGAGAAGGGCTGAAGCAGCTCAGATACTATCAGGTGTAATTCCCCTGCGTGCCCAGGCAGCACATGCACACACGTGCACGTACATATAACACAGGCTTGGGCGTTCCTGGGTGAAAACGTGGATGTGGGGGACGGACAAACCGCCTACCCGCTGCTGGAAGGCTGAGTGCAAGTGTGAAGTGGTCTTCAAGTGTCCAAGGCCAGGTTGGATGAGGCTTTGAGCAACCTGGTCTAGTGGAAGGTGTCCCTGCTGCTGGCAGGGGGGTTGGGACTGGATGAGCTTTAAGGTCTCTTCAACTCAAACCATTCCATGATTCTATGGTTCTATGAGAAGTTCAAGTCAAGAAAGTGTTGGGGCAGGAAAACCTCCGAGGGCTTCCTGCAAAGTCAGAAACAGCGGAGACAGTATCAGTGCCACGGGAAATAACCACGGAAGCAAGTGAGTCCCTCATTCCTGGACAGCTGTGCTTGCTGTGGTGTGCGGGGTCACGAGGCTGATGGTCCCCGTGCCTCTGGTCCAGCCTGACCTGGGAGGGAAGACAGCTTCTCTGGGCAACCTGGGCCAGGGTCTCACCACCCTCTGGGTGAAAAATTTCCTCCCAATATCCAACCTAAATCTCCCCTCTCTCAGTTTCAAACCATTTCCCCTTGTCCTGTCACTCTCTG
>NW_010313657.1:880-3895 GCF_000700745.2 Antrostomus carolinensis
CTCCAACAGCTCCACATCTTTCTTGTGCTGGGGGCTCCAGACCTGGACCCAACACTCCAGCTGGAGAACTTCTCCCCTTACACCAACTCCTGCCCCACCGCAGCGAGTAGGACCTGAGAGGCAGCAGCAGATGAGAAGCTCTCATCTGTGTGCAGGTGCAGTGGCTGCTTGCTCACGCCATGTTACAGTCTCCTCTGCTTTTGGAAGAGGTTCTGCCACAATGTGGTCCTGTGGTATCTACCAGGGGATGGAGGGTGGCCAAGCCACCTTCCTGAGGCCACGCCAGACCATGCCCACCACACAGCAAGCCACGGCTTAGTCAGGCAGAGGTTGAGCTGGTCTTCCCAGCAAGGGTGAGCTGTGGCCCAGCCTCTCCCAGGTTGTGTTTATCCGTTGTGATACTTTCACGTGAGAAACAAATAAAGGCTGATGATATCTCCTGGAAGAAAAAAACCCAAGGTTACTCCCCTGACCTGATTAATGCAAATAAACTGAATGGAGCCCTGTCGCCCGGGGCTTGCAAATTTAATATCTCTTAAACTGATTCATTTCATGCTGTTTTAGCCTCTCGGCCTGTGACTGCAATTACCTCTGAGGGTCTCGTGAGGCTGTCGGGACCTGCTTCCCCCCGTGCCTCACGTGATGCACTTTGGGTTCGTCCTGTTTGTTTTGTTGTTTTGATTTTTTTTTTTTCTTCTTGTGGTTTAATTTCCTTTGAGTTTATTAATTATGGCTGGGGGGCGGGGGCCAGGAATGTTTAGCTAATGCTTCCTCTTTGCATTGTGTGGCACTTCAGCTCTGTCATTCCCCCTTTATTGGCTGCCCTGGGATGGGTGGGGGGAAGCAGAGCCAGCCCGGATGCCCGAGGGGAGTGGGAATCTCTCTTTTCCCCTTCCTGTGTCACTCCCACCACCTTGCCCTGTGTTTCCCACTGTCTTGACTCGCACGAAGCAACTGCTTTGCAGGAGGCTTGGGAAACATCTTTGAACCCATTTAATCAAGAGTGCTGGTCGCTGTGCCTGGGGCTGGGGTCCAGGAGGGAGCAGGCACAGCCATGTGCATCCCCTGAGCCTGGGTGAGCTGAGATGCTCCGGATCCAGCACCGGATGGTGCCAGCATGACCCTACACCGGGCAAGGAGCAGGTTTTCATTCAAACCCCACCTGCAACAATTAGCGTCTGCATTCATAATTCATTGTAATGGCAAAAGTCTCACGAGAGCAACAGGTTGGTTGGTTTTGTGGAGACGGAATTTCCTTCCCCTGTCTCCCAGGAGCCACCAAGGTGAGCTCGTCAGGAGCTCTCATCCTGCCCGGGCTGCTGCAGGGAACCTCAGCCTGATGCATTTTAATTTCTGAGGTTGAGGTGCTGTGGGTTCACCCCAGCCTGGGGGCTCAGGGCACAGTCTGGGGGCACCTGGAGGTGCAGGAGCCGGAACAGCAGAGTTAAAGCAGAGAAATCCCAAAGGGAGAAGGGAGAGTGAATGTGCTGCGAGTATAAAAGATAAACGAGGCTGAGGACATCAACCAGGCTTCACTTCACTTTCCATCTAACTCAACAGCAGGAGAGCACTCAACGTCATTCAGAGGGAAGCCACTTCAGGCAGAGGAAGGACCTGGTACTTCAACAACATGTAGGAAGTTCTCCAGGATATTGCTTAAGCAAAGATTTTGTTGAAGTGAATAAGGATGAGCTGCTCCGATGACAAACGTCACCCGCAGTGAGAGGTTTAACTGAGGCATAAAAGGGACATGAGCTCTGGGTCCCCTCCGTATGCCAGCTGCCCATGGGGCACAGGCAGGAGAAGGCATTGCCTGTCACCCACCTCAAGGCACAGGGACCTGGGGCTGGGACAGAGCTGCTCCGCCTGGCCAGCCTTGGCAAGGGCCTGTGTCCGATGCTCAGGGTCCCTGCTGCTCTTCTGAGAGGTCCCACTGCCTAGGAGAAGATGTCCAGGCAGGCACCAGTTGTTCCTTCCCACCCCTAGGAAGGGTTTAGGATGGAAAGGAGCAGATAAAGCCAAAGCACTAAGTGCCCTCTCGATGGGCTGGGGAGCCACAATGCAAAGAGAAGGGATTAATTTATCTCCTTAAACAAACAATAACAACCTAATTGCCAAGTCACTGTCACAGTGGCCTCATGTGGGATGCTGGAGCCCAGCGGCACTGAATTTCCCCCAAACCTCCACTCGTTCTGTTTGCTCCTCTCTCTTGCTGACGTTCTCCAGGGCTGGGATGCTCCTCACCAGGCACAGCCTCCCTGGGACCTCACACCTCTGCACCTCAATGGCCAGGGAGCAAAGCTCTGCTCTGGGCTGCCAGAGGGCTCCTGAGCACGGATCTGAGATGTGATGAAAGAGAGTAACCTGTGGGCTTTGCTCCTTCCTCGGATTTCCAGAGGTGCCATTTGCAGCAAAACAAAAGTCAACCTCTGCTCAGGCAGCACAGGGAGCAGGGGGTGGCCAGAGAACTCACGTGCCCCATCCATAACGTGTGCCAAAGCTCCCGAGCCTGGGTCTTGGCTGCTGCTGCTGTCCATTTTGGCTGGGGAAACATCTCCCAGGCAGGCAGCTTGAGCTGCACCCTGTAACCCTGTACCCTGCACCTCTGTGCTGCACCCTGCACCCCTGCACCACACCCTGCACCCCTGCACCCTGCATCCCTGTACCACACCCTGCACCCCGCACCCCTGTACCCTGCACCCTTGTAACACACCCTGCATCCCTGCACTGCACCCTGCACTTCACCCTGCACCCCTGTACCACACCTTGCACCTTGTACCTGCATCCCTGCACTGCACCCTGCACTTCACCCTGCACCCCTGTACCACACCTTGCACCTTGTACCACACCCTGCACCCCTGTAACACACCCTGCACCCCTGCACTGCACCCTGTGTCCCTGCACCGTGTGGGTGAGTCCAGGTCCCAGGACAGAGCCGGGTGCGGGTGCTCTCTGGGGACGATGCTGCTGGGACAGGCCGGGGGTGCGGGGGCACTTTTCAGCCCCTTCCCCGGG
>NW_010313658.1:0-572 GCF_000700745.2 Antrostomus carolinensis
AGCAAGCTGAAACAAGGCGCTTAAACAAAAGCAAGTAAGCATGACAAGGAGATAACTAGAGATAACTGTGATGGAAGTGTACAGAAGACTAACAAGTCAGGTTAATTTTAAAATTTTTTTAAAAAAAACAGCTTCACTGAATTCATTCTTTAACATTTCAGGTCTATAGTTTTTTCTTTCTTATCCTTAGATATTTAGTGATTTATAATGTATTCACAGAATCACAGAATGGTAGGGGTTGGAAGGGACCTCAGGAGATCATCTAGTCCAACCCCCTGCCAAAGCAGGTTCACCTAGAACAAGTTTCCAGGCAAGTTGTGAGTATCTTCAGAGAAGGAGATTCCACAACCTCTCTGGGCAGCCCATTCCAGTCCTCTATCACCTTCACAGTAAAGAAGTTTTTCCTCATGTTTAAGCAGAACCTCCTGTGTTCCAGCTTGTGCCCATTACCCCTTGAACTATCTCTGGTCACCACTGAAAAGAGTCTGGCACCATCCTCTTGACACACATCCTTTATGTATTTGTAAACATTAATAAGGTTCCCTCTCAAGTCTTCTCTTCTCCAGGCTAAA
>NW_010313659.1:0-229 GCF_000700745.2 Antrostomus carolinensis
CTCCGTTCTTCCTCCTTCCCGACCGAGGCAATTAGCAGAGGGGATGGCTGTCATATGACTGACAACTCACGGGCTCTGCAAGCTCCCTGCGCTGGGAAACAGCTACACTGTATAGATACACACACAGATATATAGGTGTACATCTGCCTTCGTACACTCCTCTTGGTTTTTTCCCACCATAGCCAGGAAAAATAATAAAAAAAAAAAAAAAAATTTAAAAACCACAGCA
>NW_010313659.1:400-1077 GCF_000700745.2 Antrostomus carolinensis
GGAGGGGGCCCGCCGCCGCCGCCGGGTGACAGCCCCTCGCAGGCAGGGCCAGGCGGTAAGCGAGGCGAGAGGGGGATGCGCAGCTCCTCACATTCACCTCGGGACTCTTCCCCCCAAAAACAGCGTCTGTTTAAACACCGAAACACCTGCTTCAAAACATCGCCACGCATTTGTGCTTAATCCTCCCCAAACTCCTCGCTGACACTTGGGCTTTTTTTTTTCTTTTCCTTGTTTTTGTTTGGGTTTTTTTTTTTTTTGTTGTGTTTTCATGGCACATACCTTAAACATGTTAAAAGGCTTAGTATTTGTAAGTTCTTGGCAATCCTTAAGTGGAACATGCCTTTCAAATAAATTACTGGAATGTGGGACAAAAGTCTGCTGTATTTTAGACAACACCACCGACATCCTCGTTTACCTGTTGCCAATACTCCTCCAGGGACGGCAAGGCTGAGAAGTAACCCGTGTCGTGCACAATCTGGAGTTCCTGGAAGATGCTGCACATTGGGAGAACATCCATCTCTCAAGTTGCAACAACAAAGTCAGTGCTGGTTACCAAAAAAATACAGATGCCTCCTTTATGTGCAGGGGTTGAGGGGTGTATGCGGGGGGGTGTCAACCTCGGCTCTCAGTTTCCAAGCCCCCCCCCACTTCCTCCAGAGGAAGAAAAAAATAAAAAT
>NW_010313660.1:0-571 GCF_000700745.2 Antrostomus carolinensis
TAATAATTAAAAAAAAAATATATATATAAAAACTCCTTTTTTCTATATTCTTAGCTAACTATGAAAAATGGAAGCTGACACGCAGAAAAAAAAAAATCCATTAAAATGGAAATGATGGAGAGTGGGAAATGCTGCAGCGCGTCTGCCCCCGGCTCTGCGGGACACGGGGGGCACGTTAGGGCTCTTGTACCCCCCAGTTTTTGGTTAAAGAAGAGGGAAAAACCCCCAGGTAGCGGCTTTCTGGCAGCACAGGGTCTTGTGGGTGAAGGTGGGCACTGGATCTGGCCAACTCTTGCCAAAGGGGACACCAAAGATGGTCTCAGGGGACAAGAGGGGGTGCAAAAAGCATCGCAGCCACCCCAGCGGGCACGGCCAGAGGGATTTCAGAAGAACAAGCAGGAAGATCTGCAGAGCCCCCAAAAAACAAGGAGCCGAACCCCGAATTCCCACTGAATAACCAGTATCACTGCTGAGCCGGGTGAAATGGGGGGGGAAAAAGCAGCAGCATCTTGGGTGACCCTAAAAAGACACAAAACTCATCATCTGGAACAGGTTGGCCAGAGAAGCTGTG
>NW_010313661.1:0-2757 GCF_000700745.2 Antrostomus carolinensis
GCAGGTCTAGATCTAGATCTAGATCTACATGTAGGTCTGGAACTGGTCTGAGTGTAGGTCTGGGTCTGGCTGTATGTCTAGGTCTTGGCTTCAGCCTGGGGCACTGCTCTGCTGCCTGGGGACAAGGCACGCTACTGAGCCTCCCTGGTGCTGCTGGGTCCCACCACCCCAGTGTTCCTTGGGGACAGACTGTGGGTGCTTGGCGGGGCCTGCTTCCCATACCAGGCATTGTGGCAGCGCTATTCCCTCACCCTGTCCCTGTCACATCCAGCTCTCTGCAGTTCCTGGGTGGCTCTTGCCTACACAGCCTCCTCGTAACTCACCTGCTGGAGGACCTTCTCCTAGGTGTGTCCCTTCACGCAGACATCCGTGAATGCACCCCAAGTTCTCCTCCTCAGCAAAGCTTCAGGTGTAATGGATGTTGGATGAAGCTTTGAGCAACCTGGTCTAGTGGAAGGTGTCCCTGCTGATGGCAGGGGGGTTGGAACTAGATGAGCTTTAAGGTCCCTTCCAACCCAAACCATTCTGTGATGTGATCCTCTTCCTCTTGTTTGTGTTACCATTTTCCTGTGGTGTCATTCAGGTGGGCAGCATTGCCCAAAACTAGCTGGAGGGGCAAACAGACTCACACAAAGGTTTATATGACAAGGGACCTCTGGAGGTCTCTGGTCCAAACCCCTGCTCACAAGCAGGACTCCAAAGCTGGATCAGGTTGCTCAGGGTATTGCCTGGGGAATTGCTATGCATTTTGATGGGTTGAGAGCTCCCAGCCTCCCTGGGGAACCCGAACCAGTGCTGATTCATGCTTTGGGGGAAGGATTTTTGTCCAGATTAGACTCTGAATTGCCACTGTTGCAAGTTATGCCCATTGCCTCTTGTCCTGAGAAGGATCTGACTCCACCCTCTTTACAACCACCCCTTAGGTAATAGCACCTATTAGATCCCATTCCTTGCCAAATCTGACTGGGAGAGGGACTGACTGGCAACATGCTCACATAGACTTAATTTACTTAGGAGACAAGGCTAAAAACCTTGCCCTCCCTTGCCCATCTCTCTGCCAGGCTAAACAAACCCAGATTCCTCAGTATCAATGCTCTAGTCCCCTACCCAGTGGTCCTCCACTGGGCTCTTTCCAGTTTGCGCACACCTCTCTTGCACTGGGGAGCCCATGAAGGACACAGTGTACCAAATACAACTTTATCTGTGCCACATATCTTCTTGACTATGCTGTCATACATGCCACCCAGTGTGCTGTTAGCTGGTGCACAGGGCTACTCCACCTTAGGTGTGGCTCTGACCATGAGGTGTGGCTCTGAGGTGGGCTCACCTGCTGGGGACAGGCCTTAGTGGGCATGGGTTTTACTCTAAATCATGTGTTTTTTCTCCTATCTTCCTTTCCCTGTCCCCATAGTGGCAAAGGCACAGATCCAAAGAAGGAAGAGGAAATAGTCTTTGAAAGACCAGTTTAACTGCCCGATGGGCAGTGCAGCAGAAGATGGAGAGAATGCAGAGTAGAATAGATAAGGAATGAAAAGAATAACAGAATGGTTTGACAGAAACCTCACAAAGTTCAGAAAAACAAATGCACCCGACAGAACGTGTGGCTTAGTGTGGGGCTAAGGAAGAACTGAGCCAGAGTCACTTAAGAGGCCCACAGTGAAAGAGCACAAAGCAATGATCTCAAGCTGCCACCAAGGAAATTTCAGCTGGACTGAAGGGTGGTTCCCCATGGGAAGAGATGCTTAGAGAGGCTGGGAAATCTTCAGCCTTGGAGATGTTAGAAGGTGCCTGGACAAGGCCCCAGGGCTCACAAGAGGTGAGAAAAATGGAAATAAAGAGTAAACAGTGCAGTAAGGAAGTGCATGAAGAAGAGGAGGTCTTGGCCTCGACCTCCAGAAGTCCCCTGAAGGCAGTGTAAGGTGGGGAGTGGCAGGCCAAGAGGGTTAGTAGGGGTTTAAAAACCCTTCTGGATTGCTAACTGCAATATCACCATCAGGTTAGACTTTACAAATAGGTTACTGCTGGTTCACCCTAACTGGTCACTGTTTATCACACTTTTTGCAGAGTCCAAGGACTGACGATCAGCCTCTCATTTCCATGTTTAATTGGGTGTTTATGGTGTTTAGTCCAGTTTCCTAAGTAAATGAGGCCTATGTGAGCCTGTTGACTGTCTGTCCCACCTCCAGTCACATTTGACAAGGAATGGGCATCTCAAAGTTCTGTGTTTGTAGAATTTTCATGAAAATAGAGAGCCAGGTTGGATAGGGGGGCCTGTTGGAATCACCGCTGAAGGAATCCACTCAGTAATTGAGCTTCCTCCCTGTTTGATACAGATTTAACACTTCTGGATTTATAACCTCTTAAAGTCTCTATCCTGCTCAACTGTCCTGTTGTCTGACAGAGGATCATTGTTAGCATTTTATTAAAAGTCCATGAACGAGTTAAAAAGTAATGAGAACATTAACGTAAGAAAGATCCACTGAGGACACGTAAACAGTAAGATACAGATACAACTTCTGGCTCACTAAGTCTCTGTGCTTCAGATAGCCAAAACCGGGAGAATATACCAGGGAAATATCACCATATGCTTGCCTCCTTTCTTCAACCTCCACACCTGGTTTCCCTTCCCCTCATCCTTCCCCTTCCCTTCTCATGCCCTTTCTATAAAAATTTAGATCATGCCTGGAGAATTACAGAATCATAGAATCATAGATTGGTTTGGGATAGAAGGGACCTTTCAAGGCCATCCAGTTCCAA
>NW_010313662.1:0-4324 GCF_000700745.2 Antrostomus carolinensis
AACCCCTACCATTCTGTGATTCTGTGAAAAGTAGAAATGTATTTTGCCATCCTTTCTCCACTTCCCATTTTTGAAGATTCATGTAAAAAAGGACACCTATTATCTCAGCAAACGGCGAGAATACAGTGTAGAAGATGTTTTCCTGAACACAGAAATACAACCTTCACCTCAGGAAAGGTCCTGCTGGCCAGAAACACTCAGGACTCAAAATGGCTGATATTTTAGGAATTTAACTGTAAAAATTTGGTCTACTCATTGCTGAGATGTTGATGCAGAATACAATAACAGGTAATACATATTTTATGGTTGCAAAAAGCAAGGAAAGAAATGGGAAAGTCACTTAAGGGTGAACAGAAATATCCGAGGAGCTATAATATCACACGGGAACTGAGAAAAAAGCATTTAACATTAATATTTTAATCATTTTGCTAATGGTGATTTCCAATAGACAATGCCCGAATTGCTATTACTAAATAATAACTTTATGAAATTACTGCTGGTACCATGGACAAAGCAACAGAAGGAGTGACCACAAATCTTCCTTTCCCCCTCCAGAGGCTGGAGTTTTATGGATTACAGGCAGTCTGATTAACCAAAATATGAGCTGGTCAGATAGCTGAGTGTATTTCCTTTAAGATTTCACAACCGGATGGAATAAATGCTGTCTAAAAATCAGAGAAATTCTTCTGGGTTGTCCAGAGATCTGACCTAACTTTGAAACTGGTTTGTGCTTTAACACCAAACAAATTCTAAATGAAGAGTAAAACATAATTTGTTTCATTTCACAAGAGTTTAAAACATATGCTAAATTAAATATTTAATGCAAGAGTGGGTCTGCTTCATTCCCTTTTTATTTTCCTTTGGCAGCATGGCACAACCCTGTACTTCTGCAGTGCCTCTCCTCCACAGATTTCAGAACTGACATTTTCAGCGGGTGAGACTAGTGACATGTCTCGCCTCTAAACGAGCCAGTGCCAAATGACTCAGCTCTGACCTATTTCTATTGTATCACCACTAAAAACAACTGTGTTTTGCTACAATAATAAAACCCCAGCTGTGTTTCAGGCGTGTTTTAGAAGGACAAGAAATGAATGTGAGCCAACACTGTTAATGTCTATAAAGTGCATGGTTTGATACAGGTCCCTTTGCAAAAGTGACAGCCCTTCAGGCAGTTTTAAAGAGACACAGTTTGGGTTTGTGGGAAAACAGCTCGAGAGGCCTGTAGCTTCTGACTTACAGCCTCGTGGTTTGCCTACCGGATCATGTGTCCCTTTACCATTGTTTAGTCCTCTTATCTTTGCTCCTGTCTCCTTCATCTTTATAGCATGGGCACATTTTTTCCTAAGCATTGAAATTATTCTTTGTTTCTTCCTCCTCAGTAACTTCTCTGATCTGCTGTAGCACATCATGTCAGTCTGTGTTCATGGGCCTATTTTTTAAACTAACCCATTGAAACAAAGTGTTTGTAAAGCACAACTGCTAACACGAGTACTATTGCTCATCAGGTAAGGAATAGCATTTTGAGCAACTCATTTTAGGAAGAAAAAGCTTTTGTGGAGCTGGAAATTAAACATTGTTGAATGAGAAAATGTTATTCTAATAAAAAGTTTAAACTTGAATCTAGTAAATTTATCATCATATGGATCATGTATCACTGACATTGGACAACATCACCAAACCAGGGAGAGTTATCTACTCTCCAGGAAACAACAGTTGTCAATTAGGAACACAAAACTGAAATCATCAACCTGAGCTCTATTCCCTGCAGCCCACTTGCCATTTGGGAACTGATCTTGCCTCCTGCTCCTACAAGTACACCAGCCCAACAGAAGCCTAGGATGACTTTATTCATTTTTTTCCTCCCCCACTCCTCTCCCAGCATAATATGCCTGTAAAGGACATGCAGGCACAAAGAAATTCAGAACATGATCGAATCCAAGCGCAGAGATTGTGCTGTGTCCATTTCTTGAACTGGACAGGCAGTAGAACACGGTTGTGCAACACTTTTGCGGCAACTACAGCGACTGCTTTCACAGGAAAGTAACTTTAGGAAAGTGCTTAATGATTTTAAAAACAGTTTTCAGGGTGATGTAGCAGCTGCAAACAGAGAGCAGAGCCAGCAGCCCCTTGTGACCGTCCCACTGAACAAAAACCCTCCCGTGCTCCTGCAACAGCTCTTGAGACCCATTTGCCCAAACACCCAAGTGTAAAAGTTCAAGTCAGGGCTGCAGGCTTTCTGGTTGATGAAGACGTTCAGGTGAGCTGTCAGAGAAGTGAGCAGGTTCAGTTAAACCTTTTACTTTCCAGAAGGCCAGGAAACCCCAGGCAGCTCCTGGAAGAGCTCCAGGAGTAGCTGCAGCTGTAGGAGTTACGTTGCCGTCATCTAGTGGTCCTCCTGCAGCCTGCACCCTCGGGTTTTACCGTCCAGTTTCAGTCAGTGCCCATTCAACAAGCTCTGCATTTCAGATTACGTATCTAATCTCTTGCTCTGGTGCTGCTAGCCATCAACGAGAATGATTCACATGTTATGCATTTCTGTTGCACATTTCTATAATGTTAGGCCGAGCCTTAGTACCTAAACTTGGGAAAATAAATATTACCAACAGGGCACTCTAGAAAGATCAATGCTTTCTTGTGTGTAAGAAGCAAATCCAAAGAAATTGAAATTTAAAAAAATTCTTGGAGAAGCAAAGAGATTGAACTTGAGAAAGCTAGAAAAATTCAGATAAATTTTTGTTGAGGGGTGCTGGGTAATGATCCTGAAGTCATTCCTCACCCTCCAGCCGGTTATGTCCCACTCCTGGTTTTGTTCAGGTTCTGAAAAGCCTGCTCATCAGAAAGGTCAATCTATTGCTCTTCGGGGACGCTTGCTAGTCTCCCACCAGACAAACCAGAGTTTTTGCTCTAAGGAGCATTACCAAGCAACCTGAGGAGCTGCAGCCCCAAACGCGGCCAGTCTGCTGACCTTTCTCTCTCTTCTTCACCGCTCTGTCCTAAGTCTTGTAGTTTCTGCATGTTACATTTTCGAAGAGCTCAAATAACATCCCAGTTTATTTTTAGAGAAAACTCAATAGCAAGACAGAGCTATCACCACATCATTTCCACAGAAGGACAGACATTTAAGGAGACAGATATTTCCCCCTTTAAATTTTCCTTTTCTTTTCTTACTCTGCTTTGCACCAGCTCCTTTCTCTCTCTCTAGCAGGTTGCAGCAGAACTCAGAACAACCCCTTAGGCCAGGCATATCGCATATGGACCTCATACCTAAGCATAAATACTCAGCTTTACTCACCTGAGCTTGTAAACTTCACAGGTCTTTATTTAACATGTCCCCTACTGAGGGATGCCCTTCCCCACAGTGCACCCAAAGCCCAGCTAAGTGCTGGCCTGACATTCTCCCTGACAAGTGTCCATACTACGACCCCCCAAACACACACACATCAGTTTTCACTGTTGTCCCCTGGCAGCATAAGCAATAACATCAGCTGCCACACACTCTTTTTGGTGTAAAAATATTGTGGTACCTGTTCCCCTGCGGCTGCAAACAGGTGAAATGCAAATCACCTTTGAGAATCCTTTTAAATATATCACTATGTATTAAGAAAAATGAAAAGAGTGTGGTGGTTTTTTAGTATTTCAAGGAGGTACAAATTAAACGTGTTACAGCCAGCTTTCTCTGGAGATCTAAAGGGATCCCCAAAGTCTTTTTAAAATAAACTTTCCCTTAATTGGGAGAAATGATTCAGTGTGCTGTGGGGGGCAAAGAAGTAGAGCATAGCTTGTTTCCCTTCGTGCCAGCTGGCTGGCTTCGATTTGCAAACAGCGCAGAGAAGGCTCTAATATATTTCTCTAAAAACTGGATACAACTACTCTTACGCTTATGCCTGCAAGCGACTGCAGAAGACTGAAGAAGTCTATCAGCAATAGAGTCGCCTGCATGAGCAAATCCATATTCTTTTCCTGGCCTGTTTCTTCCTTGTGAAATGTAAAATTAAAATACACCTTTTCTACCTTATTATTACATCGCCATTAAGCAGACCATGTGTTTGATAGTGCGTGCGAGGTGTCCTTCATCTCTCTTGCTCTTTACCCATGGGTTGTTCGAGTTACAGGATGCTTGAAAATGCTCACCATTTATGCATCCTCCTGTGCATCCTTCCAGGCAGAGCATGGATAGCTGATGGGTTTCAGTGAAGTAGGGAGTACCATGTGCTGATTTTAATAGGATAAAGCACCGATGCAACGCTCAAGGGTTAACATCATATTGAGAAAGATGGACTCCACACCTCTTATATCTCTTGGCAGCTAAGTCCTGACTTTTCCT